>NC_059275.1:8379984-8402484 GCF_017591435.1 Portunus trituberculatus
GTGTGTGTGTGTGTGTGTGTGTGTGTGTGTGTGTGTGTGTGTGTGTGTGTGTGTACTACTCTACCAACGCCACCTTTTTCAAAACACGAAGGAAATCAAAGGAATAATAAAATGAATAATAAAAAGAAGAAAGGAGGGAAAGAAGATACAAGGGAAATCTGATGATACCGAGTCAGCTGATCTGTCTCACTTGAGGGGAAAAAAGGGGAAGATGGAAGGGGAAGGAAGGGGAAGGAGAGATCGAAATGACAGAAGAGGGGAAGGAGAGGAAAGGTGAAGGAGGGAGCTTTTATTAGTGGAGAAAGAAGAGAGGGAATGGAAGAGCACGTCGAGGGAAAAGGAGGGGAAAGTTATGCGAGGAGGAAAATACTAAGGGGAAAAAATGAATTAGATATCAGATTCAACATTTGTGTAGAAATGTTTTATTTTTTAAGCAACGGGTATTTTTATTACAATAGTTACTACCACTATTACTACTGTTATTACTACTACTATTACTACCACCTCCACCACCACCAACATTGCTACTACAACCACAGCCACCACCACCACCATCACTACCACCACTAGTACTATTACTACTACTACTACTACTACTACTACCACCACCACCACTAATACCACTATTACCATTACTACCACTACTACTGCTACCACTACAACAACAATAGCTACTACTACTACTTTTACTACTACCACCACCACTACTACTACTACTACAACACAACTACTACTTTTACTATTACTACTACAACAATAACTACTACTACTACTATTACTACTACCACCACTACTACTACTACTACTACAACACAACTGCTACTTTTACTATTATATAACAAAACACTACTACACCTACTTCTACTACGAGACTAAACATAGAAAATAATATTAATAGTAAAGTAGATATGAAATGAACTTTATAATCTTGACAACTTTACGTCATATTGCTACTATTACTACTACTACTACTACTACTACTACTACTACTACTACTACGAGGAGGAGGAAGAAGAAGAAGAGGAGGAGGATCAAAGTAGCTATCACGACATTTCAATTAACCAGGTAAGCCTCACCTGCTGATCACCTGCTAATTACCTCCTGATGACTTGGTAATGACTCGCTAGCAACACACACACACACACACACACACACACACACACACACACACACACACACACACACACACACACACACACACACACACACACACACACACACACACACACCTTAACAACTACTCCTCAAAACATGAAAGAAAAGCGGAACTAACGAAACAGAAAACGGTAAACTAAGAAAAACAATAGAAAAAGGAAACTGGATTGGATTAAACTTGGAGAAAGGGAATCAAGAGGAGGAGGAGTAGGAGGAGGAGGAGGAGGAGGAGGAGGAGGAGGAGGAGGAGGAGGAGGAGGAGGAGGAGGAGGAATTAGCATAGTGTTCTCTGTCTCTCTGGAAGAAGCTGAGGAGGCCTGAGAGAGAGAGAGAGAGAGAGAGAGAGAGAGAGAGAGAGAGAGAGAGAGAGAGAGAGAGAGAGAGAGAGAGAGAGAGAGAGAGAGAGAGAGAGAGAGAGAGAGAGAGAGAGAGACAGACAGACAGACAGACAGACAGACAGACAGAGAGAGAGACAGACAGACAGACAGACAGACAGACAGACAGACAGACAGACAGACAGACAGACAGACAGAAACAGACCGAGAGAGACAGAGAGGTGAGGAGAGAGACAAAGGGGAGGCCTGAGGGGAGATGGAACTAAATGGAAGAAAGGCGTCTACTCTCCCATTACTCTCCCCGCAACTCTCCCTCTCCCCTCACCTTCCCCTCCCATCACCTCCCCAAACAATTGTAGTGCAACTTTCCAGGAAGAGAGAAAATTGGGCATAGACTGCAGTAAATTTGTCCCTAAGAGTAATTGTCGCAAAAAGAGGAGGAAAAGAGGAGAGGAAAGAGGGAAGAGAGAAAACATGGAAGGAGGGAGAGAAAGGGAGGAGAGAAAAAGACGATCCCGCAAAGAAAGAAGGTGCAAAGGAAAGATTGAAGATAGGAGGAGGAGGAGGAGGAGGAGGAAGAGACGCAAGAAATAAGGGATTAAAGGTGGAGATGAGATAAGAAGGGAGAAGGGAGGAGAAAGCACAAGAAATCAGGTTGAAAAAATGAAAAATACGAAGGAATTTAAAAAGAGAAGGAAGAGAAGGAAAATGAAAAAAAGGAGAGGAAGAAGCGAAAACTGAGAGATAACAACGAAGGATAAAAATAATGACAAAAGAAAAAAATATGAAAGAAAATAATAAAGAAAATAAATAGAGGAAAATAAAGAAATATCATAACGAAAACAAAATACTAAATGTCTAAAATACGTGTAAGTGAACAGTGAAACCGAATACAAAATGAGAGAGAAGAAAAAAGAGATACACGAATGAAGGACGCAACGAATAAGGAGATAGAGAAGGGAAGATTAGCGTATAAAGGAAAGACATTGAGCGAGACAGAGAGATTGAAGAGATGCACGGAGAAGGAGGAAGAGAAGGAGGAAGAAGGAGTGAGGATAACGAGGAATAAAGACTGGAATAGGAGGAAACGGAGACTGATCTAGACCAGTTAGTGACTTGAGGAAGAAAATGAGAAAGAATTAAGAGGGGAAAATTAAGACAAGAAGAGATGGAGAGAGAGGGAGGGAGAGAGAGGGAGAGAGAGCTTAATATGCTAAAGAGGAAGGAAAATTAAGACGGAAGATATAATCGTAAGCGGAAATGCGTCCAACTGAAGGCAAATTACGGCGCGTGAGGACAGAGAAGGACAGGTAAGGACAGGTAAGGACAGGTAAGGCCACTCAAGGAAGGACTCAAGACGCTGTGCTCATCTCCGTCTCTTCATATTGCGGGTTTTTTTTTTTTTTAGCATTCAAGGAAGACTGGAGCGAACAGAACCATAAGGAACAAAAACACATAAACTAAGGAGGGTAACGTTGAAATGAGATTGGTGTTTTCATGACTCGTAAATTGCTGTTTGTTCACGGAAGAAGATGATGATGATGATGATGATGAAGACGATGAAGAATAAGAACAAGAGCAAGATCAATAACAAGAGCAAGAAGTAGAAAAGAAGACGATGAACAAGAACAAAACAAGATAGAAGAAGGTGAAGAATAAGAATAAGAATAATAAGAATAATAAGAATAAGAATAAGAATAAGAATAAGAATAAGAATAATAATAATAATAATAATAATAATAATAATAATAATAATAATAATAATAATAATAATAATAATAATAATAATAATAATAATAATAAGAAGAAGAAGAAGAAGAAGAAGAAGAAGAAGAAGAAGAAGAAGAAGAAGAAGAAGAAGAAGAAGAAGAAGAAGAAGAAGAAGAAGAAGAAGAAGAAGAAGAAGAAGAAGAAGAAGAAGAAGAAGAAGAAGAAGAAGAAGAAGAAGAAGAAGAAGAAGAAGAAGAAGAAGAAGAAGAAGAAGAAGAAGAAGAAGAAGAAGAAGAAGAAGAAGAAGAAGAAGAAGAAGAAGAAGAAGAAGAAGAAGAAGAAGAAGAAGAAGAAGAAGAAGAAGAAGAAGAAGAAGAAGAAGAAGAAGAAGAAGAAGAAGAAGAAGAAGAAGAAGAAGAAGAAGAAGAAGAAGAAGAAGAAGAAGAAGAAGAAGAAGAAGAAGAAGAAGAAGAAGAAGAAGAAGAAGAAGAAGAAGAAGAAGAAGAAGGTCTAAGTAGGTCAGAAAATTAATGGCCACAGTCTTCACTATTCTAACCCCTTCAGTACTGGGATACATTTTTACCTTGTGATTTGTGTACGATTAGGCAATTTCATCGACATTAGGAAGGGTCTATGGAGGTCAAAAGATTAATGGCCAAAATTGTCACTATTCATATTCCTCAAATAGGTTAATTTTTCAATGTCCTCGTTTTGAACTGACTATGCATTCTTTCTATAGATAACACTACAGTGATTAAAGGATTAAAGTACAATAAAAGAAAAAAAATGTACAGATGATTTTTTTTTCTCAGACATTTCACTTTTATCTTGTCCTTATAACATCGAAAAGAAATATTACAAATTATTTAAGGACACATTTTTACCTTTAAGATTTGTGTACTAGACCACTTTATTGACATTAAGAAGAGTCTATGGACGTCAGAAAATTAATGGACGTAATCCTCACTATTCGTAACCCCGACATAAGTTTCAGTTTCACCAAATAGTAAGCAGAATGAATATGGAAACACGTCCTGGTCTCCACATAAGTTTCAGAATCTTAATAGTCACCAAATAGTACGCAGAATCAATATTGAAGCACATCCTGGTACTGAAGGGGTTAATGATCGCCTGCTCTCTTTCCCCGTCTGCCGCAAAACTTCCACCAAAGACACAGAACAAGATGAATGTGGAATGAGTGGAGAGTGGAAGGAATTTAACAGACAGAAAAAAAAAAAAACACTGGAAATAAAAAAAAGTCTGACATACGCGCGTAAGAGAAACAAAAACAAAGATACGGGATGAGAAGAATGGCAGGTTGACAGGTGAGGTAAAACAAGATGGAGGGAAGTAAAATTGGATAGAAGTGGAGAAAAAAAATAGAAATTGAAACATAAAAAAAAGCATGGAGGACTATGAAATTGGATAGATGTGACGGAAAAATAGAAACTGAAAGAGACAAAAAGAAATTGAAGTACTATGAAAATGAAGGAGAAAGAAAAAAAAAATTAAGGAAAATGAAATCAAAGGGTGAGAAAATTTATGAAAAAATAGTAAAGAAGATTTATAAAAGAACAAGAAAGAATGAAAATAAAAGTGAAGAATGAAATACAAGAAAAATAAAAATAATTAAACAGAAAAACACTAACTAAAAAAAAAACTGCGTTGGAAAAAAGAAACTTATTTTTTATGCATGAAATGAATAAAAGAGGAAGTGATAGGGTTGCGAGAGGACGAGAGAATGTAGAAAAGGAAGACAATTTCAGAGTGGGGTGGAAAAGCGAAATAAAGGATAACATGAGAAAAAGCAAATGAAAGAGGAGGAGGAGGAGGAGAAGGAGGACGAGTAAAAGGAGGAATAGGGGAAGTAAAACAAAGAGACAGAAGACTAACGAATATAAAGAAGAATGACTAAAGGAAGGAAGAGGAGGAGGAGGAGGAGGAGGAGGAGGAGGAGGAGGAGAATTAGAAGTAACACAGTTGACAAGAAAATTTAAAACTAAGACAAACATCAGAGAGAAGAGAGAGAGAGAGAGAGAGAGAGAGAGAGAGAGAAGAGAGAGAGAGAGAGAGAGAGAGAGAGAGAGAGAGAGAGAGAGAGAGAGAGAGAGAGAGAGAGAGAGAGAGAGAGAGAGAGAGAGAGAGAGAGAGAGAGAGAGAGAGAGAGAGAGAGAGAGAGAGAGAGAGAGAGAGAGAGAGAGAGAGAGAGAGAGAGAGAGAGAGAGAGAGAGAGAGAGAGAGAGAGAGAGAGAGAGAGAGAGAGAGAGAGAGAGAGAGAGAGAGAGAGAGAGAGAGAGAGAGAGAGAGAGAGAGAGAGAGAGAGAAATACGCCCCGTCACTTGAAAAAAGAGTAACACAAAATGAAACAGTGAAAAAAAAAAAAATAGAAATATATCTACAAGTAAAGGAGAAAAATGGAATACAGGGAGTAAGTGAGATAGATGGATGATGGAGAAAATGAAGAAGAACCGAGAGAAGAGAGAAAGTAGAGAGATAAATAGATAGAGTGATAACACGGACAGAGAGCAAGCTATAAACATACAAGACAGACAGACAGACAGACAGATGGACGTTGAGACACAGACACATGAGGAAAAACGACGCGCATGGACACACACACACACACACACACACACACACACACACACACACACACACACACACACACACACACACACACACACACACACATCTCTTCAGTTTCTCAAAGTTGTCATGGTGTGTTTATTAATTTATTTACTTATTTATTCATTTATCTTATGTATAACTTATGATTTTGATTACTGCATGAAATTTTCTTATTTTCCTTTCGTTCTTTAATGAAAAAATTATATTCGTTATATTTTATTTTTATACATTCATAAGTTATTGTCTAGAGATGCAACTTTTTTTTTTACTTTATTTTACATTCTTTAGCTAAAATCCTGATTCTTTTCTATCCAATCTTACTAAAATATCATTGATGAATCTATAAGAGACAAACGCCTAAATATATCTACCTCATTTTTCCACCATGACGCATCTCTTCCTCTTCACTTCACACACGCAACGTTTTTGAAAAGGAAGTGTGTAATATTTCAAAGGCGGCACAGGTTTCACACATCAGAGGCGCCTCGTTCCCCCCACACAGACGCCACGCTCCATTTCCTTCTGTCCCATACACACCGTGGAGTCCCGCACTGCTTACATCTCGCACTCAAGCTTTCCTCAACACCGTCTCTTCCTTTCCCTTTCTCTAAACATTTTCCTTTTCCTGAGGTTCTTACTCTCGTGACTCTTTTCCTGTTTGGTTCCTTCCTGACTTAAACTTTTGGCTTAATATTTCTACTTTTTCCTTTCAATATTTTTTCTTTCAATATTTTTTCTTTCAATATTTTTTTCTTTCAATATTTTTTCATATTATTTTTTTTCATTCCAATATTTTTCCCTTTACGATTTTTCCCTTCCAATATTTTTCTCTTCGAAGATTTTTCCTTCAAGATTTTTTTTTTTTTTCCTTCAAGATTTTTTCCTTCCAAGATTTTTTTCCTTCCAAGATTTTCCATACCAAGATTTTTCTCTTACAAAATTTTCCCTTCCGAGATTTCTGCATTCCAAAATTTTCCCTTTCAAGATTATTTTTCCTTTGCAAGATTATTCCATTCCAAGATTTTTCCCTCCCAAGATTTTTCTCTTCAAAGATTTTCCCTTCAAAGATTTTTCCTTTCCAAGATTTTTCCCTTCCACGATTTTTCCCTTCAAAAATTTTCCTTTCCAAGATATATTTTCTTCAAAGATTTTCCGTTCCAAGAATTTCTCCTAAGAGTTTTCTTAGTACCTTCCCGTTCGTGATATTTCTTGCTAATGATTTTTTTTCGTTTTTCCTCTTTTATGTCATTACTTTTATTTTTTTTTATATTTATTACTTATTTTTCTTTCAAGCTTCCACTTTCTCTTACAAATTCATATATCTCTTTTCATTATCATTTTCTTTCTTTTTTTGATGACCACATTTCTTAGCCCTTCAGTACTGGGACACTTTTTTATCATGAATATTTGGTGTGATTAAACGATTTTATTTACATTAGGAAGGATCTATTGAGGTCAGAAGATTAATAGCCACAGTTTTCATTATCGTAATTCCAACATGAATTTCTGAAGCTGTATAAAATCGCCTAATAGTAACGAGAATAAACATGAAAGTGTGTCCTGGTGCTGAATGGGTTAAGAAGTCTCATCAGTACCAACTACTTACTTTCTTTTCTCTCAAACTTTTAAATTCTCTCATAAATTCATACTTTCTTCTAATTACCTCCCTCATCTTTTCTCTTCTTAATGGTCAAGCTACTTATTACTTTCTGATATGCTCCCTCTCCCTTTCTCTCCCCTTCTTTATCAATCCCAATTACCATTTTTCTCTCTAACCTTCATTTTTTTCTATGAATTTAAATGTTTCTTCTTAATCATCAAGTTAATCCTTATAATTTATCAATATGAACTGGTACAACCTATATTTTTTTTATTGACTTCCTGATATGTTCTTTCAATCAAGCAGGAAAGGTTTCTCACACTAATTAATAAAGGTCTCTCACGCTAATTCTAATGCATGAAGGTTTCTCACACTAATTCAGAAAGGTTTCTCACACTAATTAATAAAGATTTCTTACACTAATGTTAATTCACACATATTTCTCACACTAATTCATAAAGGTTTCTCACGCTAAAGGTTTCTCACACTAATGAATAAAAATTTCCCAAGCTAATTAGTAAAGGTTTCTCACACTAATTCACAAAGGTTTCATATGAATTCATAAAGACTTCTCACAGTAAAGGATTTTCACATTAATTCACCTCCCAACACTTCCTCGCTCCCTATGAACTTCTCCACACGAGTAATATTGTTCCCTCCTCCTGAGTTTCCGGCACGTTTAGCAGCCTTCCTGACCTTGAGGGTACAGACAAACATCGCTAAGCAGGAGTGTGGCACATCAACACTCTCCAGGACCATCATTATTACCTCTACAAACATCATCTTCTCTGGTAGTGTCCTCAAAGCCTCCTGACCTTTACTCTCTCTCTCTCTCTCTCTCTCTCTCTCTCTCTCTCTCTCTCTCTCTCTCTTGTCTTGGGGGTAAGGTGAAGGAAGGTGAGGGAAAGGAAGAAAGGAAAGAAGGAAGGAAAGAAGGAAGGAAGGAAGGAAGGAAGGAAGGAAGGAAGGAAGGAAGGAAGGAAGGAAGGATGGATGGATGGATGGAAAAAAGGAGGGTAGGAGGGAAGGAACGTTGAAGGGAGGGAAGGAATGAGAGAAGTAGAAAAAAAAGTTATAAAAGAAAGAAGGAAATTGAAACTCTCTCTCTCTCTCTCTCTCTCTCTCTCTCTCTCTCTCTCTCTCTCTCTCTCTCAATACCTAAACAGGATCACTTTAAATTCCGCTACCACCACCATCACTACCACTTCCCCTCACGTACCACCAGCACCACCACCACCACCATCACCACCACCCCCACCACCACTGTCACGCTCCCCTCATCACCAGTGTGTATTTCAGCTGAAGGTTGCATCGCTTTACTCCTTTCCACGTTTCGCTTTCAATTTCATCCTCTCACTCATTCATTCTCTCACTCTCCCTCGTAGATTCCCTGCCTTGCCTAACTACATCCTCCACTGTCTGGCTATTACCTGTACCAAGAAATCTGTCACCCGCAAACAAGAGAGTATTCAGTTTGTATTTGTATGAGTTTCACAATATATTCTAGTCATGTTTTTTTTTACTTACTTTTTTTCTGCCTGTTTGACCTTCATGTGGTGTTTATTTAGAGATTTATTCTATTTATTTTTTGAAGTAATTTTAACTTATTAACCCCCTTCAATATTGACACGCATTTTTACCATGATTTTGGGGTATGATAAGATTTGAAAGGATCTATGGAGGTCAAAAGATTAATGGCTTAAATCTTCACTATTTCAATCCCTACATGAATTTCTGTAGCTGTGGAAAATCGCCAAATAGTAACCTGAATGAATATTAAAACGCGGCACGGTACAGGAGGGGTTAAACGTGTACAAATAAAAAAGGTCTGTTTTTTTTACTCCAATCTTTTTATTTCTCTGATAAAGAATGGCATTAAAATCTACCTTATTTTTTTATAGGGACGGTCCATATTCTTGCAACCAAGAATAAGGTGCTAAAAAAATGAATCAGCAACAAGAAAGAGACGAATAACACACAAGGAATCATAAAAAAGAAAAAATGCAGACACAAACAAGCACATGAGGGAAACAAGCGAGGAAAAATTAGAGGCAGGAACGTAGCAGACAGGTGGGATAGACAGACGGACGACAGGTGAAGGAAGGGAACACGGTGAAAGATTTAGGGTATGCAGAAGAAAACTAATTAAAGAGGGAAGAGGAAGGAGGAAGAGAGGTAACGAGTAATTATGCAACTTACAGAGAGAGAGAAAAAAAGTAAAAAGTAAAGAGGAAAAAGACCAGAGAGAGATAGGAAGACAAAAGGGAAGGAAATGAGGAACAAAGAACGGGAATGTATGTTAGAGAATGGGAAAGAAAAAAAGAGGAAGTAGAATTTAAAAACGAAAAATGGAAGAGGGAAAGAGAATAGGAAGAAACAACGAGAAATAAAGGACAGGAGTGATACGAGTTGGAGAGAAAAAGAGAAGTAGAAAATAAAGAAAGAGACGTAGGAAGAACAAAAGAGGAAGAAATAGTAAGAAAGGAGAAAGGAAAAAAAAAAATCTCAATGGTGTCTAAAATGGAATAAGAATAAGCTGTGAGAACAAAGGAAGGAAATAAAAAGAGAGAGAGAAAAAAAAGCAAAAAGAAGCGACGAACAGGAGAAAGGAGAGAAGGAAGGAGCCGAGGAGCAGAAGTTATGCAAAAGAGATTAACTATGAAAAGAGAAGATGAAAATAGAAGGAAAGAAAACACGCTGTCAGACCAAAAGGGAGAAAATAAGAAAGAGAGAGAGAGAGAGAGAGAGAGAGAGAGAGAGAGAGAGAGAGAGAGAGAGAGAGAGAGAGAGAGAGAGAGAGAGAGAGAGAGAGAGAGAGAGAGAGAGAAGAACGGCAGCATCAGAGGAGAAGCAGAAGTTATGCAAACGAGATTAACTATGAAAAGAGAAAACACAAAAGTAAAAATGTCTCTTAAATTGAGGCGAGAAAACAGTTAACGTGAAGGTGACAAGGAAAAGGTTTGCTAGTTTCCACAACCATATTAACTTACCAGTTCATGAAGCAGGTAAAGCATTGACGTGAAGCTTCATTTCTTTACACACAGCACAGGAAATGAAGCAAGGTAATAGAAGACGAGAAAGAGAGAGAGAGAGAGAGAGAGAGAGAGAGAGAGAGAGAGAGAGAGAGAGAACAAAGGAGGAGAATTGAATTAACATCCTTCAGGAATCACAAGACAAAAAAAAATGAGAATAGAAAAAGCAAATCTGTAATAAAAAAAAAGTTAATATCTCAATTATACATGGAAAATGGAGAAATAAAAAGGAAGGACGGTAAAGTTAATATTTCTTTGTTTTGTGAAGTTTGAAGTAAAAGGAAGAGGAATGAATAAAGACAGATACAGATACTTGAATTTCATCCATTAATATAAACCAACAAAAAAAAAAAAAACACGTAAAATGAAATAAAAAGCTGACAAAGATTCTTGAAACTGAGGAATGTAATTCATAAAAGGAAAAAAAGAAAACAAGAAATAAATTAAATCCAACAAAGAAATGTGAGAAAAAATACACTAAGAAAAAAAAAATGTGCCAAGAATAAATATAACAAAGGTAGTAAAATATTCGGCAAAGTGAAACATAAACACAACACGAATCACAAGACAAAGATTACAAATGCAACGAAGAAAAACGGAATAAACAAAACCTATCTCTCTCTCTCTCTCTCTCTCTCTCTCTCTCTCTCTCTCTCTCTCTCTAATTCCTACTTGAGTGACGTCCATATTTGATAATGAGAAAAGAATATAATTTATTTTTTTGTCCTTTTGTATTTTGAGGACAAAGAAAAAAGTTGCTATCAAATCATGATGTACCTGCGTGCCTTCCTTATTAGCAGCAAATCACGCACACACACACCTGAGAAGAGACGTGTGTGTGTGTGTGTGTGTGTGTGTGTGTGTGTGTGTGTGTGTGTGTGTGTGTGTGTGTGTGTGTGTGTGTGTGTGTGTGTGTGTGTGTGTGTGTGTGTGTGTGTGTGTATTGTTTTTTTTTATTCGAGTTTCAGGAATAAGCAATGATAATGTACAAAGTTGGGTGACAAAATACTCACTTTTCACGTTGGCTTTCACAAATCTGGAAAAAAAAAGTATATAAATTAGATGTGTGTGTCTATTATTATTATTATTATTATTATTATTATTATTATTAGTAGTAGTAGTAGTAGTAGTAGTAGTAGTAGTAGTAGTAGTAGTAGTAGTAGTAGTAGTAAAAGTAGCAGTAGCAGTAGTAGCAGTAGCAGTAGAAGTAACAGTAGTAGTAGTAGGATTATTATCATTATTATTATCAAAATTATCATTATTTTACTACTACTACTACTACTACTACTACTACTACTATTACAATCAGTCACCTGGTCAGCTCCCCTCAGGTGTGCTAATATCCTTAATTACTCTTCACACACACCTGGAAAAATGTCTCCAGGTAATTTAATATCCAATGTCCAATTACCTTTGTGTGTGTGTGTGTGTGTGTGTGTGTGTGTGTGTGTGTGTGTGTGTGTGTGTGTGTGTGTGTGTGTGTGTGTGTGTGTGTGTGTGTGTTCATTATTCTCCTATATATCGTCTTTCTCTTCAGTCTTTATCATCTCTCCTCTACTGTCTACAAACATTCTCTTCCATTTGTATTTTTTTTTCGTTTATTACCTATTTCTCCTCTTTTTTTCTTCCACTTCTCCCTTCCATTCCTTTCCTTTCCACGTCAATCACTGTCTTAACTTTCCATCGTTTCTATTGCTGATTTCCTCTTCTTTTTTTTTCTTACCTTCTTCTCTTCTTCTTTTATTTTCTTTCTCTTCAATGTCTGTCTCTCTCTTCCTTTCCTGCTCGCGTCAGAATCTAAAACTGTCTGTGTGTCTGTATTTTTTGCATGATTCTCCGTCTCTATCTTATGTTCCATTATTTCCTTTGTATTCCTCTCTTTCTGTTTGTCTTTCTGTTCCTTTGCTTCTCTGTTTATTTTGTCTTCTTGTTTCCATATACCTGTCTATTTGTCCGTCTTCCTTTGTCTTTCTCTCTTACTTATTCTCTCCCACTCACTCCCTGACTCACACACCCTGACTCTCTTTATACACTGCGCTCACTCTCACGTTTCGCCATAAATCAGCAGCAATCACGAGTGTTTTCCTCACCCTCCTCATCAGCCACGCTCGCAACAATAACAATATGCGAGTTACGGCAAGGAGAAAAGTGGCGACGTGTGAAGAGTGAGGCGAGGGCAAAGTTGATTGTATTGTATTGGGTGAGGTTTTAGTGGTGGTGGTGGTGGTGGTGGTGGTGGGGATAATATTGTATTATTTGGAGAAGGAGAAGGAGAAGGAGAAGGTGTAGGAGTAGGAGTAGTAGTAGTAGTAGTAGTAGTAGTAGTAGTAGTAGTAGTAGTAGTAGTAGTAGTAGTAGTAGTAGTAGTAGTAGTAGTATAGAATAACTAGCACCACCACTACCATCACAACCACCTCTACGACTGTTACTACTACTGCTACTGCTATTACTACTACTACTACTACAACTACTGCCACCACCACCACCACCACCACCACCCAAACCACCAATACGAGGAAAGTAACACCCAACAACTGAACACTCCCCCCCACCTATTCCTCTTCTCCTTCCCTTCTCCTCCCCTCACCATATTCTCCCCTCAAAACCCCTCATCATATCTTCCCTCACCCTCCCCACAGCACCATAAGACGTCTATTTCAGCACATGGACCAGTGGCTTATAAGACCCTTCGCGTGCAGTCTATTTTCTTAGTAATAACATCCCACCCTCCTCAGCACTGTTTCTTTTTCGTCAGGGTCGGGACTGACGATGGAAGGAACTGAGACACGGGTACCACTTAGGTTTGGCATTTCTTTCATCTGTTTCTTTCCTTTTTACCTTAATTTCTTGTGTGTTTGTGTGTTTTCTTTCCTCTTTCTTACAGTTCCACGCGTGACGGTCAAATTGAGTGAGTGTGTCTTGGTGGTCTTCGTGTGTCCAGAGTGCTTTCAGTAATTGATCTTTTCTCTGGGTTATTTAAGGTGCACGTATCTTTTCTTGGCATTTATGAGTTATGTGTTAAGTTCGTGAGCGGATTTGTATGGAAAAAAAAGGACAGCTCTTTCTTGCACTGACTAATGTGGATGAGTAAGTTAAATATGTATGTACGTAAGTTTTCTTGGCATTTATGAGTTATGTGTTAAATTCGTGAACGGATGTGTATGAGAAAAACTACAGTTCTTTCTTGCATTGACTGTTATGGATGAGAAAGTTAAGTATGTATGTATGTATGTGGTAAAAAAAAAAGTAATAATGATGACTGAAATAGGAAGATAATTTAAACAACGTGATTTGATGTATATAGAGTAATGTCATCTTTACAATTTGTTTTTCTGTGATCAGAACGTTTCATCTTATGTATATCAATCTGCTCTAGTATATCCCAGGCTCTCCCCAGTTCATTCCAGCCTCCTCCAGTCTATCCCAGCCTCCCCCAGAGCATCCTAGCCACTCACAGTCTATTTCAGCCTGCGCAAATGCATCCCAGCCTCCTCCAGTGCATCCCAGCATCCCTCAGTGCATCCCAGCCTCCCCCGGTGCATCTCAGCCTCACCCAGCGCATCCCAGCATCCCTCAGTGCATCCCAGTCTCTCCCAGTGCATCCCAGTCTCTCCCAGTGCATCCCAGTCTCTTCCAGTGCATCCCAGCCTCCCCCGGTGCATCTCAGCCTTATCCATTGCGTCCCAGCATACCTCAGTGCATCCCAGTCTCTCCCAGTGCATCCCAGTCTCTCCCAGTGCATCCCAGCCTCTCCCAGTGCATCTCAGCCTCCCCCGGTGTATCTCAGCCTCACCCAGTGCATCCCAGCTTCCCTCAGTGCATCCAAGCCCTCCCAAATGCATTCCAGCCTTCCCAAATTCATTCCAGCCTCCCCCAGTACATTCCAGCCTTCCCAAATGAATCTCAGCCTCCCCCAGTGCATCCCAGCCCCAAACAGTGCATCCCAGCCTCATCCAGTGCATTCCAGCCTCACCCAGTCCATCCCAGCTTCCCCCAAAGTATCACAACCTTGCCCAGTGCATTGTAGCCTCCCCAGTGCATCCCAGCTTCCCCCAATGCATCCCAACCACTCTCAGTCTATCCCACCCTCCCTCAGTGCATCCCAGGCTCACCCAGTGCATCCCAGCATCCCTCAGTGCATCCCAGCTTCCCCTAGTGCATCCCAGCTTTTCCCAGTGCATCCCAGCCTTCCCCGGTGCATCTCAGCCTCACCCAGTGCATCCCAGCCTCACCCAATGCATCCCAGTCTCACCCAGTGCATCCCAGCCTCACCCAATGCATCCCAGCCTCACCCAGTGCATCACAGCCTCACCCAGCGCATCACAGCCTCACCCAGTGCATCCCAGCCTTTCCAAATGCATCTCAGCCTCCCCCAGCCCATATGATTAAACTTGACCTATTCTTTTCTCAAATATATTTCACTTGCATCTTTTTATATGGTTGTTTTTCGCTCGATATTTTTTTCATATTCCCTTCTGTTTATCACTTGCAAAAACATTTCCTCTCTTTGACCTCTCCTCTCCTTCTTCCTTGATCTCTTGCTCTCCTTCTCCTTGACCTCCTCCTCTCTTCCTTCTTCCTTGATCCCTTCCTCCTCTTTCATTACTTCCTTTTGTTGCTCCGGTTTATCAAAGCCAACAATTTCCTACTTTTTCCACCTTCTCTATTGTCTATCCCTCCTCAGCAATACCTTCTGTTTTTTTTTACCTCTTCCTCCTCCTCTTTCTCCTCCACCATGACCTCTCTCTGCAGCCCAACACCATCTTCACTGTTTTTATCCTTCCTAGCAATACCACCTCTTCTTTAACCTTCTCCTCTTCCTCATTCTCCTCCACCATGACCTTTCTCTCTGCAGCCCAACAAACACCTCAACATCAACCAACGCAAAAATTCTTCCCTATCTCCTCTGTCTTTCCTCAACAACACCTCTCCTTGACCTCTCTCTCTTACTCCAGTATCAGCAACACCCAAGGCTAGCAGTCCAACCTTGCCTCGTCAACACAACTCAGCACAGACGCAGGTGATGATGTCTCAGATCCCAAGTGGACAGACAGTTGTGGGATTTTGGCACCTGGATGGGCGAGGCGTGAAGACTGCTTGGTGCTTCACATGAGAGGAACGCGGTGTCTTGACTGGAAGGCTTAAGTGTGAGTGTGAAATGGTGTGTTTCTCGTGCTGTGAAGTAGAGAGGGCGTAGAGAGGATGAGGGAGTGTAATTTAACTGTTTTTAGGGTTGTGGTTATATACTAATAGGTAGACAGGAGTGACAGGAGATAGGAAGAGTGACAGGTGTGGTTTAGTATGCCACACTTTACCACACACACCCACCCACACACACACACACACACACACACACACACACACACACACACACACACACACACACACACACACACACACACACACACACACACACACACACACACACACACACACACACATGCACTCGGACGTAGAAAGCACGAGGGAATATAGTTTAACTGTTTTTACTGTTGTGGTAATTTTTTAGTAGGCAGACAGGAGTAACAGGAGACAGGTTTACTATTCCACACACTGCCACACACACACACACACTCACACACACACACACACACACACACACACACACACACACACACACACACACACACACACACACACACACACACACACACACACACACACACACACACACACAAACCTGCCTATGAACACCTCACCTCCCAACTCAATACTATTATGAAGCAAGAGACGCGACATTAGTTAGTTAAGTTCCCCGTCAGATCTCATTATTCTTAAGTCAATCAGCTCTCGAAAACAGGTGAGGGAGACTAGGAAGAGAGAGAGAGAGAGAGAGAGAGAGAGAGAGAGAGAGAGAGAGAGAGAGAGAGAGAGAGAGAGAGAAAGAGAGAGAGAGAAGATGATGGAAAGGGAGGAAAGAAGAGCGTTAAGAGAAGGAGAGGAAGAGGAAGTTATTGGTAGAAGGAGGGAGGAAAAAGATGAACCAGAGAAAAAAGAGACAGAGAGCTGTTATGGTAAAGACGGAGAGAGAGGGAGAGAGAGGGAGACTAAGAGAAAAGGGAGATAATAACATCAGGAAGAGACAGAGGGGAGAGAGATATCCTTTCCTGCTTTTCCTCTCCTCCTCTTCCTCCTAGTTTTTTAACTGTTCTTTATTCTCCTCCTTCTCTTCCCTTTCCACGTCTCCTTTTTTTTATTTTCCTCCTTCTCTTCAGTTTTTTCTTTTCCTTGCAGTCCTTCTCTGAGTCCATTCACCTTAGGTAACCCTGTTCCTCACCTTCCCTTCCTCATCATTCTCTCCCTCCTTCTGTTTTTCTTGTCTCCTTCCTGACCTAATTCACGTTTTCTATGTTAATCAATCGACTAGATAATGGAGAATACATTTTCTTACCTGCTTGGTTTCTTGGGTGTGTACATTGCATTACTGAATGTTAAGTAAAGGTATTTGAGTTTATATTACACTCGTGTTTCTTTGATTACGAGTGCTGAAAGAGGAGGGGGAGAAAGGAGGGTCTAGATGAGGAAAGAAAGTAAAGGAGAGAAATAATGAAGGAAACGTGAAAAAAATACGTGTGTTATTCCTATATTTTACAGTGGGAGTCATTTCATTCAGCTTCTGTAGATTTGTGCCATGTAGTAGCAGAAAGAGAAATAGCAGTTTAATAGCAGTTTTGTGGAGAATATAATGTACAATAGGTAATATTCCTCACTTATGTATATTTAGATAGCGAAACTGTATAGAGATTCTGTATAATATGGTTGTGTTTAATCTTTTCAGTTTAGTTCAGTTTTCATATTTTGCTTATTATTTGGTGATTTTATACAGCTTACGTTGGGATTAGAATAGTAAAGACTCTGGCCATTAATCTTTTGACCTTCATACATCCTTCCTGGTGCAAGCAAAATTGTCTAATCTCACCCAAAACTCATGGTAAATATGCGTCCCAGTACTGAAGGGGTTAACCTCTTCAGTGCCCGGACTCGCTTCCATATTCTGGCGACTTTATACAGCTTCAGAAACTTATGTCGGGGATCAAAATAGTAAAGACTCTGGTCATTAATCTTTTGACCTCCATAGATCCTTCCTAATGCTAATAAAATCGTCTAATTATACACCAAAATCAATGTAAAAATAAATATTGAATGGTTTAGGAGTCATGTACCAACTTCTTATTATACACAAACACTGATACTGATACAACTAAACATAGGCAATAAAGACACTTGATTCCCAACAAACAAAGTGTACAGTAAAAAAAAAAAAAAAAACGAAAATCACCACCAAAGCGGGGACTCAATTTCTGGTGCCTCTAACCCGTTCAGCGTCTTCAAATTCATTCTGGTTACTATTTGGTGATTTATACAGCTTCAGAAACTCATGTGGAGGATTTCAATAGTGAAGACTGTGGCCATTAATCTTTTGACCTCCATAGACCATTCATAGTGTCAATAAAATGGTTTAATCGTATACAAATCTCAAGGTAAAAATGTGTTCCAGTAATTAAGGGGTTAATAACGATAAAGAAAACGTACTGACCACTGACCCCTCTCTCTCTCTCTCTCTCTCTCTCTCTCTCTCTCTCTCTCTCTCTCTCTCTCTCTCTCTCTCTCTCTCTCTCTCTCGCCACGCTCTCCCACCACTTCCCCGTTAATTCCTCTGCAAAGTTATAAAAATGCTAATTACCACAGATTTAATTAAAGAAGAATGCTAATGGGACTGCAGACACGACCTGACCTCCTGCGTGACCCAAAAACGCGACCTCCCCTGTGTGTCCTCGCGATAAATCTATTCTAAGTGTTTGTTTGGCATTTACTGATGGTGGAAAAAAGTACTGGTGATGCTAATAGTGCTTTTGTGTTATTTCCTCGCTAATAACAAAGCATATCCATCTTTTCTTTACCTCTTCAGTATTAAGACACATTTCTACCACGAGTTTTTGGGCATGATTAGACGATTTTATTGACATTAGGAACGGTCTATGGAGGTCAGAAGATTAATGGCCAGAGTCTTCACTATTTCAATCCCTACACAAGTGCCTGAAGCTGTGTAAAATCACCAAATAGTAAGCAGAATAAATATGAAAACATGTCATGGTACTGAAGGCGTTAATCTTTCATAAAATATTTCCTGCAAAATTCCTATCAAATTATTACAAAAACGTAACAAAATAATAATCGTGACAAAAACGTGACTCAGCCTAAACATTAGCTAAAACACCGAAACTCTCATGACCTTTTGTGACCTGTCTTGACCTGCCCCAGTTGCCGCGACTCGTCTCACCACCTTCCCGCCTCCTCTAAGCTCCGGGCCGCTGTTATAACTCCTAATTAGCAAAGTTTAATCAGACGAGGGGAGTTTTCAATTTCCAGGCGATATGAGGAACAAATAAACACACATACACACGTATCCCTCCCCCCCACACACACATACTACAGAGGCTCACACATAAGCAAACACGTAAACAAACACAAAAAAAACAAAGGAAAAAGAAGACAAAATAAACACGTGCAGGGAAAAATGCAGGAAGGGTAAACAAAGATAAACTTGCTTTGAACTGAGCAAAGAGAAAATGCTAATTATGACTCGCACACGCCCAAGCACACACACGCACACACACACACACACACACACACACACACACACACACACACACACACACACACACACACGCAGTAGTAGTGGTTATAAATACACACAGAAGCAATTACATACATGTCAACACAACTTACACGACAAGAATAAAAATACGAACGAATGAATTAAAATGACTCACAGTTTTCAGAGAGAGAGAGAGAGAGAGAGAGAGAGAGAGAGAGAGAGAGAGAGAGAGAGAGAGAGAGAGAGAGAGAGAGAGAGAGAGAGAGAGAGAGAGAGAGAGAGAGAGAGAGAGAGAGAGAGAGAGAGAGAGTTTACAAATGTACGCAGAACAATGAAAATAACTTAAAGAAATACACACAAAAAATATCTTCAGAATATTTTAACAGTGTGTGTGTGTGTGTGTGTGTGTGTGTGTGTTGTATGTTTCAGAGAGGCAAGAAGAAAAGAGAATTAGAGAAAAGGAAGATGAAAGTTAATAGAAAACGAAGAGGAAAGAAAGACAAAGAAAGAAGACAGAAAAAGAGAAACACGAAAAGAAGTGGAAAAGAAATCAAAACTGAGTGGAAATAAATGACGAAAGTGAAATATGAAGAAGCAATTTTTCGACTCTCTCTCTCTCTCTCTCTCTCTCTCTCTCTCTCTCTCTCACTGAACAACATTTTTCTCTCTCTCTTTATTTTAATCTATTTCTTAATTTTTGCTTATAATAGAGAGATATTGAAGCTTTCCCCACTCTCCTCCCTCTCCCTCTCCCTCTCTCTCTCTCTCTCTCTCTCTCTCTCTCTCTCTCTCTCTCACTGAACAACACATTTCTCTCTCTCTTTATTTTAATCTATTTCTTAATTTTTGCTTATAATAGAGAGATATTGAAGCTTTCCCCACTCTCCTCCCTCTCCTCTCTCTCTCTCTCTCTCTCTCTCTCTCTCTCTCTCTCTCTCTGTCTTACCTAGGAAGGGAAACTGCATACGTTATGAGACCAATGGGACGTCAAAGAGGAATGGCATACCTAAGGGGAGGTAATGGAGCGCCACGTCCTGTTCCCCTCCCTCTTCCCCTTCCCACCCTCTCCTTACCTTTCCCCTGCCTCCCCTTCCTCCCTTCCCTCTTCCCTCTTCCTCCTTCCTACCTCCATTCTCTACCCTTGCCTGAGACGAAGCTTCCTTATTAAGACGCTGTGTGTGTGTGTGTGTGTGTGTGTGTGTGTGTGTGTGTGTGTGTGTGTGTGTGTGTGTGTGTGTGTGTGTGTGTGTGTGTGTGTGTGTGTGTTGGTCTGTCTGTCTATCTTTCACTATCTCTCTTCCAGTCTTTCCCTCTCTTTATCCTTTTCTCTCTCTCTCTCTCTCTCTCTCTCTCTCTCTCTCTCTCTCTCTCTCTCTCTCTCTCTCTCTCTTCCCCACTAACATCACAATCAACCGCACTAAACAGAGAGGAAAAATAACGAGGGAGAAAAATGATAAAAGAAACGAGAAAGCGAGAAGCGAGAGCGAGAGAACGAGAACGAGAGCGAGAGAGAGAGAGAGAGAGAGAGAGAGAGAGAGAGAGAGAGAGAGAGAGAGAGAGAGAGAGAGAGAGAGAGAAGAAAAAAATCACTTTAGTCTACGATTTGAAGGATAGAGGAGAAGATTAGAAGCGTAGGGACATTTTTCTTGATAGAGGATTGGAGGGACTTACAAGAGTGATTGAGAGGGAAGAGAGACGTGAAGTAGAGAGGGAAAGGGAGAGGGAGAGGGAGAGGGAAAGAGAGAGAGAGAGAGGGAAGAGAGTAGGAATTAAGAAAGGTTAGGAGTGAAGGAAACTGAAGGAGAATGGCGACTTATGCGAAACGTAAAGATAAAAGAAGGTAGAGATGGAATGAATGAAGGGAAGGAGAAGTAAGGAGGTGGAAAAGAGGACATAAGGAGAAGAGAAAGGAAAGGAAATAAAACTGAATGGCGGAATAAGGAGAAAGAAAGGAGAAAAGCAAATAAGCAAACATATTATAGAATTCTTAGAGGTAAATATAAAGGACGAAAATTGAGAGAGAGAGAGAGAGAGAGAGAGAGAGATCCAACGGCTCTTTCCAATCCTTAGAGATATTTCTGGCAAACTACTGACGTAGGAGGAAGAGGAGGAGGAGGAGGAGGAGGAGGAGGAGGAGCTGAGTGAAGGTGGAAGCCAAATGAGAGAAAGAAGTGATAAAGGAAATATAAAGAGAGAAGTGAAGTATAGCGAAGAGAGAAAATAAAAAAGTGAAAATAAGAAAGGAAAGGAGATGAGGAAGAAGAATGACGGAAGAAGAGAGAAGAAAATTAAGAAAAGAGGAAGAGGGAGTGTAGAGGAAGGAAGAGGAGGAAACCATAGTAAAAGAAAGAGACTATGGTAAAAACAAACAAATAAAGAAGAATAAGAGAGACAAAAAAATGAGGAGAGGGAGAAGGAAGGAAAGAAGGAAGGAAGGAAGAAAGGAAGGGAGAAAAAGAGAACAAGGGAAGAGAAAAAAATAAAAAATAAAAAGAACGAACGAAAGGGAACCATAAGGGATGATAAGAGAAAGGAGAAAGAGATAAAAGGAAAACAGAAAAGGGAGGCAGAGAGAGAGAGACAGAGAGAGAGAGAGAGAGAGAGAGAGAGAGAGAGAGAGAGAGAGAGAGAGAGAGAGAGAGAGAGAGAGAGAGAGAGAGAGAGAGAGAGAGAGAGAGAGAGAGAGAGAGAGAGAGAGAGAGAGAGAGAGAGAGAGAGAGAGAGAGAGAGAGAGAGAGAGAGAGAGAGAGAGAGAGAGAGAGAGAGAGAGAGAGAGAGAGAGAGAGAGAGAGAGAGAGAGAGAGAGAGAGAGAGAGAGAGAGAGAGAGAAGAGAGGGAGAAAAAGAGAAGAAAAGAAGAAGAATGAAGAAGAATCGAAGAAGAAGAGAGAAGGAGGAGGAGGAGGAAGAAGAAGAAGAAGAAGAAGAAGAAGAAGAAGAAGAAGAAGAAGAAGAAGAAGAAGAAGAAGAAGAAGAAGAAGAAGAAGAAGAAGAAGAAGAAGAAGAAGAAGAAGAAGAAGAAGAAGAAGAAGAAGAAGAAGAAGAAGAAGAAGAAGAAGAAGAAGAAGAAGAAGAAGAAGAAGAAGAAGAAGAAGAAGAAGAAGAAGAAGAAGAAGAAGAAGAAGAAGAAGAAGAAGAAGAAGAAGAAGAAGAAGAAGAAGAAGAAGAAGAAGAAAAGAAGAAGGAGAAGAACAAGAAGAACAAGAACAAGAACAAGATGGAGGACAAGGAGGAGGAGGAAGAGGAGACGGAAGAAAAGAAAGAGGAGGAGGAGGAGGAGGAGGAGGAGGAGGAGGAGGAGGAATAAAGATGGCGGGAAGCAGGACGAGTAATAATGACTACCACTTGAGGTGAATAAACAGTTCCGACGAGCTTATTGGAGGAGGAGGAGGAGGAGGAGGAGGAGGAGGAGGAGGAGGAGGAGGAATAAGAGGAAGAGGAG
>NC_059275.1:8407484-8424984 GCF_017591435.1 Portunus trituberculatus
AAACTCCTTACTGCAAATGATGATGATGATGATGATGGTGATGATGATAATGATGGTGATGGTGATGGTGATGGTGATGGTGATGATGATGATCTTGACTCGAGAAATTAGGAGCATATAGATCACAAGGCCGTGTAGGAGAAACACTTGTCTTTATCAGATATAATTAAGAACAAACACACACACACACACACACACACACACACACACACACACACACATGGAAGGATAAGGAAGAAAGGAAAGGAAGAGAAATGGGTGGAGACGTCACACACACACACACACACACACACACACACACACACACACACACACACACACACACACACACACACACACACACACACACACACACACACACACACACACACACACACACTATCGTACGAAATAAGATGAATGTAAAAAGTTAGTCATTTCGTTTCTCAAATCTCACAAACAAAAACATGATGGAAATAAGTTTGACGAAATAAAAGAAAGAGGAAAACAAAGGTAAAAGTTATAGTATTTGCGACACTTAAATGTAAAAAACAACGGTGGATATTTTCATTTTCGCACGGAAACTTAAAAGCGAGAGAAAGAAACGCCAAGTTGAGGCAAAAATGTATGAGGAAATAGCCGCAGAGAGTGAGGAAATCCAGTAAAGATTTTAAAGTTCCGAGTGACAGAGGAAAAAACTTATGATAGGGGAGAGTGAAAAAAATTGAATTGTGATCGATAAAAGGAAAATGATAAAGTTAACAATGGAAAAGATGATAAATAAAGACATGCTAGTGAAAATAAAAGAAATAGGGATGAAAGAAAAAAGGAAAATAAGAAAAAATATGACTTGAGAGAATAAAAAAAAGATGGAAAAAGGAAAATAATAATTAACAATGGAAAACATGATGAATAAAAACATATTAGTGAAAATAAAAATAGCTATGGAGGAAAAAAAATGGAAAAAATAGTATAGTTAGTTGAAATAATATAAAAATCTGATAGGAGAGAGAGAAAAAAAAGAATTATAATCGAAAAAAGGCAGATGATAAAGTTAAAAAATGGAAAACATGATAAATAAAGGCATGTCGGTTAAAACAAAAGACATAGGGAAGGAAGAGAAAAATTTAAACATAGTACAGTTGGAATAAGAAATAATGTGATGAGGGGAGAGTTAAAAAAAATAAAACTGTAATAAAAAAGGAGGGAATAATAGAGTTAACAATGGAAAAGACGGTAAATAAAGGCATGTCAGTGAAAATAAAAGAAATAGAGATGGATGAACAAAGGAAAAACTGTGAAATTGAAATGATAAAATATGACGATAAAATGAAAGGTGCCAAAAGTTTCCCTCTCAAAAACAACAAGAAAGAAGGAAAAGAAAACAATAATAATAATAATGAGAGAGAGAGAGAGAGAGAGAGAGAGAGAGAGAGAGAGAGAGAGAGAGAGAGAGAGAGAGAGAGAGAGAGAGAGAGAGAGAGAGAGAGAGAGAGAGAGAGAGAGAGAGAGAGAGAGAGAGAGAAATAAGAAAAAATTCTCCGCAATTGTTTCCTTCCTAACGTCGCGACAAAAAAGTATATAGACAAAGAAAAAAAATAAAATGAAATAAAGAACAAAATAAAGAAATATAAATGAATAAAAATAATAATAATCAATACCAAGAGAATATGAATAAATTTATAACACAATAAATAAATTAATAAATAAACAAAACAAGAGGACGCAACATGAATTCTACGTAAAACACACACACACACACATACACACACACACACACACACACACACACACACACACACACACACACACACACACACACACACAGACACACACACACACGCGCCATTATACTCAACTGAATATGAAAACAACAGTAATAAGATTCCCCAGAAGAGCAACAAAGGAAACAACAACAACAACAAGAACAACAACAACAACAACACTAACTCCTCTTTTCTCTCAACTTTGTTTTTTCTTATTTTATTTCCTTTTGTTTCTGCAACGCCAAAATAAACACATTTCTAAAGAGAGGAAAAAATATATTACAACTTTTCCCTCCCACTCAACTGTTCTGGCTCATTTTTCTGGCCTTTTCTTCTTATTCCTTTGTTTTCCTTTCTTTTTCTATCTTTTCCTTCTTCGTTTCTTCCTTCCTGGGTACAGCATTTTCGCAAAGGGAGATAATGATTTATGTAAGTACTTTGGGAGGAGGAGGAGGAGGAGGAGGAGGAGGAGGAGGAGGAGAAAAAGGAGGAGGAATACAAAGGAATACAAAGGAAAGCCAAACAGCAACATACATCTTAGTCTTTTCGAGGCTGTTTGGTAACTACTAACTGGCTACAGATAAGAGAGACATGACAGTATACAGGAGAAAGGGAATAGGTGGAATACATAGGAATACATAGGAAAGACGAGTGACAGGAGGCCTTGCGAACTATGACGAGGTCACTCGTTTACTATACTACATGTACAGAAGCTACATACTTAGTAGGAGGTAAGGATAGGACACATGGAGCTCCTCCCCACCCACCACTCCGTCCGGCACCCGGCAAGAAATAAGACGAAAAATACACCCCGAATGCTGAGACGGACAATCGTGGAAATTTACACAGGAAAGATGGGAAAAAAAGAGAGTACTAATGTAACTACTACTATTGCTAAGAAAAAGAGATATCTAGCGTAACTACTACTATCGCTAAAAGAAAAAAAAATATCGGAAACCATTTTCTTTATAAAACTTGTCTAATTTACTTCTGAACGTAGCTACCGTGTTAACTTAGACGACGGATGCTGGCAGCTTGTTCCAGTGTTCAACTATTCTTACGTTAAAAAAGTTTCTTCGCAAATCAGTATTAAATCGCTGTCCTTTAAGCTTCAAGCCTTTATTTCTTGTTACTGATTGCGAAAGCTCAAAAAGATTTTCATAGTCGATCTTATCTATATTTTTAAGTATTTTAAACGTTTGAATGAGGTCACCTCGGATGCGACGATCTCTGAGGGAGAACATGTCTAGTCTTTTGAGACGTTCTTCATATGACAGGCCACGTATTCCGGGGATTAGTTTCGTTGCTCGTCTTTGAACGCTCTCTAATTTATTAATGTCTTTTGATAACATGGAGACCAGAACTGAACCGCGTATTCCAAATGCGGTCTCACTAATGATGTATAAAGACGCGTTATGACTTCAGGTGTTTTATAATCAAAATTACGCGCGATAAATCCTAAAACAGTGTTAGCTTTACGACTAGCGGCCGAACACTGTGCAGCACATTTTAAGTCATTTGTTATGAGTACTCCCAGGTCCTTTTCTTCAGTGACTTTAATTAAGTTACGTCCATGTAATTTGTAATTATTTTTCACATTGTTTAGGCCGATGTGCATTACTTTGCACTTATCTGCATTAAAATTTAATAGCCATTTATCGCTCCAGCTACTAAGGTTGTCTAAATCCCGCTGGATGGCATCACAATCGTCTCTTGTGCGTACTTTGCTACCTAGTTTAGTGTCGTCGGCGAATTTTGATATTTTTGATACGATGCCGCAGTCTAAGTCATTTATGTATATCAAAAAGTAATGGACCCAAAACTGAACCCTGGGGAACACCACTCGTAACTTGAAGCCAGTCGGAAGCTTCTCCGTTAATAACAACTCTTTGCTTTCTATTAGTTAGCCAACTATCAATCCATCCACACAACTGCTCTCCCATCCCGTGGGCTTTCAGTTTAATTAAGAGACGTTTGTGTGGGACTGTATCAAAAGCTTTCCTGAAGTCAAGATAAATTATGTCGGATGGAGCTCTGTCATCATAATTAGAGAATATGTCATTGAAAAATTCTAGGAGATTCGTTAGGCATGATCTGTTGTTCCTGAAACCATGTTGTGAGTCTAATATCAATTTGTGGCTGTCTAGAAAGGAAATAATTTTGTCTCTAATTATTTTTCTAGAATTTTTATAACTACCGAGGTGAGACTGATGGGCCTATAATTACCAGCATCACTTTTGTTGCCCTTCTTGAATATTGGCGTGACATTAGCGCATTTCCAGTGACTTGGTACTTTTCTTTCCTGCAACGATCTATTATAAAGTAATTTAAGAGGTAACACCAGCTGTTCTTGACATTCTCTTAATAGCCTCGTTGATAATCTATCAGCCCCTGTGCTCTTATTGGGGTCAAGGTTGCGCAGGTATTTGGCTATATCGTCTTCGCTAATTTCGTCTATTATCAGCTTTTCATTTTCAGATCCTCTATACATGTTGATCGCGGTTGGCAAGGTCGAAAAGTCTTCTGTGATAAACACGCTGTGAAAAAGTTATTTAGGATTGTTGCCATGGCTTTACTATCACTCACAAGTGTGTTATTATTATCTTTATCGGCCCAATTTTTTCTTTGACAGTCTTTTTACTACGAATGTATTGGAAAAACTTTTAGGATTTGTTTTGCTTGCCTTGATATATTTATTTCGAGATTGCGCTTCGACTTCCTTATCTCTCTCTCGCAACATCTTTTGGTGGTAATATAATTGCTGTAATCGTTATCAGATTTAGTTCGTTTATATTTAGCATATAAGCTCTTTTTCCTGGCGATGATGTGTTTTATAGTGTGTGTCATCCATTGGGGATTTTTGTGCTATTTATTCGTTTTCTAACTTGTGGAATCCATTTACTTTCTGTTTCAAGGAGAATGTTAGTAAAGGCTGAACACATCTGCTCCATGTCTTTGTTTGCAAAGACTGTTTGCCAATTATTTTTTTGTAATTCTAATTTAAGTCTTAGCGTGTTACCTTTCTTATAGCTAGGGACCAAAAGTGCGGTTTCTTTTATGTCTACCTCGCAGTTAATATTACATCGTATAATTTTATGATCGCTGTTAGCTAAAACTTCACCCACTTCACAGGTATTTATCAAATCAGCGTCTGAAGGTAATACGATATCTAAGATATTATTGTCTAGCGTGGGTTCTCTTACAAATTGAGAAAGGTATAACTTTCTCACCACGTTGAGTAATCTGGATCCCTCGTTATCGGATGTTAAAATTTTCCAGTTAATGTGTGGTAGGTTAAAATCTCCACATATAATGGACGTTTTTGTTTTCAGTATTGTTTCAATTTCGTTATATAATATTTCGTCATTATCAGGCGTCATTTTATGAGGGCGGTATATAGCCGCGACTATTATGTGTTTTTTTTATTTATTTTTAGTTTGACATATACCGATTCGTAGGCTGATCTGTTTTCTTCATTGATTTCAATGATACTTATGCTATTTCTTATATACATCATTACTCCACCTCTTTTGTTTATTCTACAATTAATAAACATATTGTAGCCAGGAATGTTAGCCTCGGAGATTAAGTGTTTATCACAGGTGTTAAGCCATGTCTCTGTCATACTTATTATATCAAGATTTTCCGATCTTGCATATGCTACGAGTTCGAGGAGGAGGAGGAGGAGGAGGAGGAGGAGGAGGAGGAATACAAAGGAATACAAAGGAAAACAAACAGCAACAGACCCTTAGGTCTTTACTAGGCTGTTTGTGGAGACTATCAACTAACTACCAGTGGTAGAGACAGGACAGCAAAGCAGAAGGCTCCTCCCCACCCATCTCTCCCTCCAGCCGATGCTGGCAGGAAAAAAGGCGAAACCATGTGATATTAAAAAATCACATGGAATTTTAGTAGAGAGTGAAAAGGAAATATGTAATCTACGTTGACTACTTGTGTTTGTAGGGGAAAGTGTTAACGCTTGGTAAATGTCATGTTGTGTGTGCATTGTGTACGTGGATCCACAGTGTGTATGTCGAATGGGTGGTGCGGCAGCCTTGCCTGGCGCTTTCTAGGGAGGCAACAGTCAATCAGGCCCCAGCTCCGTTCAATCCACTGAGATAGCATACTTTCCCTGTAGGGACGCTGTACGCTCATAATCCCTTGCAACATTGATCCCTGGTACTTAGTTCCCGATGATGATCAATGGTTGACAAAGCCCTCTCCAAACACAGCCCGTCACAGGTCGAGAGTAGTAGTGGTGACCGATCACTCTGGGATATCTGTGCGTGTACGCAGTGTAGTGTAGTATATATGTAAACACAGGAGGAGGAGGAGAAGGAGGATGAGGAGGAGGAGGAGGAGGAGAGAAGGAGGAGGAGGAGGAGGAGGAGGAGGAGGAGGAGGAGGAGGAGGAGGAGGAGAAGGATAAGGAGGAGGAGGAGGAGGAGGAGGAGGAGGAGAAGGAGAAGGAGGAGGAGGAGGAGGAGGAGGAGGAGGAAGAAGAAGAGAAGTAAAAGGTAATCATAAGGAAAACAAAAATAATGATACACACACACACACACACACACACACACACACACACACACACACACACACACACACACACACACACACACACACACACACACACACACACACACACACACACACACACACACACACACACACACACACACACACACACACACACACACACACACACACACACACACACACACACACACACACACACACACACACACACACACACACACACACACACACACACATCCCCTGCTTAATGTATACATTGAAAGACACGTAAGGAAATGCTGATTGATTGTTCACTTTAGAGATTAGAGCGAATAAGAAGAGGAGGAGGAGAAAGAAAAGGAGAAGGAAAAGGAGGAGGAAGAGAAGGCAGAGGAAGAGGAAGAGGAAGAGGAGGAGGAGGAGGAGGAGGAGGAGGAGGAGGAGGAGGAGGAGGAGGAGGAGGAGGAGGAGGAGGAGGAAGAAGAGGAAGAGGAAGAGGAGGAGGAGGAGGAGGAGGAGGAGGAGGAGGAGGAGGAGGAGGAGGAGGAGGAGGAGGAGGAGGAGGAATAGAAAGAAAAGTAAACACTAGCAGATCTTTTGATGATGAAGAAAAAAGAAGCTTAAACAAGATAGCTCGCATAGATGGGAAAATTACGTGGAGGAGGAGGAGGAGGAGGAGGAGGAGGAGGAGCAAGAAGAGGAGGAGAAAGAAAAAGAGAAGAAGAAGATGGATTAGAAGGGAAAGGAAAAGTACAAGGAATAGGAGGAGAAGGAAGAGAAGGAGAAGGAAAAGGACAAGTAGAAGAAAGAAGAAAAAAGAGAAGAAGGAAAAGGAGGAAGAAGAAAGAAAAAAGAAACACGAAAATGAGAGAAAAACAAGCATTAATATAAAAGAACAAACGAAATTAAAGATATTAATAAAATGGAAAAAAAAACAAGAGGAAAAAAATAGAAGGGTGGAAAAACAAAGCGAAGAAAAAAGTAAAGGATAACGAAAACAAATACGGGAAGGATGAGGAAAAAATAAAAAAAATAGAGGAAAAATAGAGAACTGAGAAGAAAGGGAAGAAAGAATGGAGAGAAAGAGGAAATAAAGGACAGGAAAAGGGGAGAAAGAGGTGAATAAAAGAGACATGTGGAGTAATGTAAAGTGGAAGGAAGGAAACAATAAAGAGAGAGAGAGAGAGAGAGAGAGAGAGAGAGAGAGAGAGAGAGAGAGAGAGAGAGAGAGAGAGAGAGAGAGAGAGAGACACACACACACACAAACACACACACACACACACACACACACACACACACACACACACACACACATACACAAAGGCTAGATCGCTCACCAAACAAAGGGAATAATCACTTAGGAGAGGAGAAGAGTGTGGCTGTGGTGGAGTGTGGTGGAGTGTAGTGGAGTGAATTCTTTGATAGGCCTCTTGAGTGAAGGGCCTATGAACCCTGTAGGCTGTGTAGGGGAGACTCGTGTGCTTCAACTGCTTCGGAACAGAACAGGGCAGATATTCGAAGCTTTTGGTTATGAATTGAAGATTAAAAATAGGTAAAAAAAAGAATAAATGAATAAATAAATGAATAGATAGATAAATAAAGCAATAAAAAAGATACATTGATAAGGAAAGTATTTGTTGTTTTGCGTTAATTTCTATTTAACTGACTGACCGACTGACTGACTGACTGACTGACTGACTGACTGACTAACTGACTGACTGAATGAATGAATAAATGAATGAACAAATGAACGAATAACTTTCTCTTTCTCTTTTTTTTTATTAATACCAGATCTCTCTCTCTCTCTCTCTCTCTCTCTCTCTCTCTCTCTCTCAACAATTAGCTTTTTCCACCTCTTATCTCCTCCTTCCCTTCCTTCCTTCCCTTCCTTCCTTCTTTCCATTCCTTCCTCCTTCCTCCCCTTCCTTTCCCTTTCCGTTCTCTTCCTTCCTTCCTTCCTTCTCTCCTCCTCCTCCTCTTCCTCTCCTTCCTTCCTCTCCTTCCCTTTCCCAGCCTCAGTAAATACAACATCACCATTAAACAACAAAGTAATCAAATCTTCATCATTACACCGGAGCATTCCGTCACACAATGGAGGAAACTGTCTTTATTATGAAATTTGCTGCCTTTTCTTCTACACCACTTTTGAAACCTCTATTCTATTCCTAAATCTGCGCTAGGGACAGAGAGAGAGAGAGAGAGAGAGAGAGAGAGAGAGAGAGAGAGAGAGAGAGAGAGATAGATAGATAGATATATATATATATATATATATATATATATATATATATATATATATATATATATATATATATATATATATATATATATATATATATATATATATATATATATATATATATATATATATATATATATAGAGAGAGAGAGAGAGAGAGAGAGAGAGAGAGAGAGAGAGAGAGAGAGAGAGAGAGAGAGAGAGAGAGAGAGAGAGAGAGAGAGAGAGAGAGAGAGAGAGAGAGAGAGAGAGAGAGAGAGAGAGAGAGAGAGAGAGAGAGAGAGAGAGAGAGAGAGAGAGAGAGAGAGAGAGAGAGAGAGAGAATTTTTTGGTTTAGGCTTCTTAACAGCTTTTAGTGTAATATTGTTTTCTACACTGTCAGTTTTTAACCTGCATTTAATAGTGATGGTGGTTTAATTGTCCTTGCCAATGTGTCTTCCTGAATCGCCTAAGTGTGTGCAGTATGAACGAACATAAAAGAGAAAATAAGATAGATTTCCATGCATTTTTGTATATACGTTGCAATTTTCACATTTAAAGTCATATATTTTCGTACCTTCAACTACACATAATACATCTCAATATATTTACTCCCTCATTTTTTTTTTATTTCATTGATATCTTGCGTCTCAAAAGGGCCAACAAATCTGATGCTGCTCGTTCCTTCTTTGGCTTCTCTTGTGTTCCCTTCCGTAGGTTTAGGTGAGGCGTGTACTGCTCTTCCTAATTAACCTTTACCTGCCTCCTCCCATCACCTCAAGAAGATAAATGGGTGAAGTTTGTTATGAATCTTCGTCTGCCCCATGAGAGAGAGAGAGAGAGAGAGAGAGAGAGAGAGAGAGAGAGAGAGAGAGAGAGAGAGAGAGAGAGAGAGAGAGAGAGAGAGAGAGAGAGAGAGAGAGTACTAATTTCAATGATAAATGATGTTATATCCATTTACTATCATTACTGCACCACCATCACCACCACCTCCATCACCATCACCATTATCACCACCACCACCACCACCATTAACCAAATACCGTTTATATCAGTATCAATAAAAAGCAATGTTGATATTTCCCCTTTTTCCCTCCCCTCTCCCTTTCTCTCTCTCTCTCTCTCTCTCTCTCTCTCTCTCTCTCTCTCTCTCTCTCTCTCTCTCTCTCTCTCTCTCTCTCTATCAATGCCAACATCCAATACACGTTTATCATGTAAATCACCTAACTATAATAATAATGGAGAGAGAGAGAGAGAGAGAGAGAGAGAGAGAGAGAGAGAGAGAGAGAGAGAGAGAGAGAGAGAGAGAGAGAGAGAGAGAGAGAGAGAGAGAGAGAGAGAGAGAGAGAGAGAGAGAGAGAGAGAGAGAGAGAGAGAGAATATACCAAGGTCATTTTTGCTCTATGTGTGTTCAGTGTTAGAGTTTCGCTTCCATTATATCGAGAGCATTGCCGGCGTCAGAAAGTTTGGCCATTGCCGCTAATGTGCCTCGTGTGACCCGGCAACGAGGCAATTAGAAGAGTAACACCTGCCGCCCAACAAACCAGAGGCCCAACACGAGTCCATTCACAGGCAGAGAGCGACCCGGGGCTTCCTTCCACTGGTTCATGGCATTGCTTCACTTGATTAACGCTTCTGTGCTTCGGGGTGTCTCTTTTTAGGCCAGGATTTTTTTTCTATTCTTTTTTTCTGGGTGGGGAATTTCTTGGTTTTGTTTTTATTTATTGTTATTTTCTTGTTTTTTTTTTATTTAGTTTTGGAAATTCAGTTTTTTTTTTTTTTGTGTTTTGGGTATTTTTTGTTTTTCCTTTCTATTTTTGTCATGACTTCTTTTTTTCTTTTTTTGGGGGGTTCAAAATTCTTTTCTTGCCTCGTTTTCTTTTGGGGATTCTTGGGGACTTTCGCGGACTTTTTGGGGATCAGAAATTCCTTGTTATTTTCTTTCTTTTTTTTGGGTCAGAAATGAATAAAAAGAAAAGAAAAAAGAAAAGAAAACTAGAAAATAATCCAATACTTTCATAAATTCCCATCATTTTATTTAGTAATGGATGTAATTAGTTCGCTTAGCTCGAATGTTTATCGTAACTTATTTCTTATCTAATTTTCACTTCAAAAATCTACCTACATGACTCATAAAACAACACCCTACATTCTCTACATTTTTTTCGGCCATTGTATTCATTAATCTCACAGCTGTAATTAATTTCTTCAACACATGTAACTTGCTCCCTTTGATTCAATTTTAGTATGAAAAGTTCGCTGGCGTAATAGACAAAAAAAATCCTTATATTTTCCTTATTTTCTCGCCATCTATCCAGTAATATCACGGGTGCAATTAATTCCTTCAACACACACGTAAGTTATTCTCTTTGTTTTAATTTAACGTCAAAAGTTAATGAGTGGAACAGAACAAGATGGGGAAAAAGTTTTTCTTTTTCCTCCCATACTTTGCCGTCAGTCATCTAATAATATCACGGGTGTAATTAATTTGTTTTACACGTTAAGTTGTTCCCTTTGTTTTAATTTGCGTCTCATTTCAAGGAGAGACTTTAATATCGCCACGCTAACCCTGCCGCCGCCACTTTCATTCGCTCAAATTCCCTCTTTAATGTTGCAGTCAATCTTATTAAGTAATATGCGTGATGAATTTCCGGCATTTTCATCTCTGGTTCGTTCGAGTTAAGTGGAGTGTAAGTTTGGTGTATTTGACGTCAATATCTCACGCTGTACTCTTTGCTTGGCCTCATTTTCACTCGCTTTAGGGCTAAATATCACAAATATCACCAACAAGCAAGCAGGCCTAAACGTGGCAATCCTTGTAAAAGCCTGCCTATTTATATTAATTTTTCTTTTCCTCTTCACGACTTTCTTACATTTACTTAACATTAAATTGTACTTATTCTATTTCTTCAACCAAAGTATACGCCAAAAATTATATACATAGGCATAAACTAAAGAAAAAGCGTTTTGGTTATTATTTTCAAACAGTAGAGAGAGAGAGAGAGAGAGAGAGAGAGAGAGAGAGAGAGAGAGAGAGAGAGAGAGTTCTGATTCCTGAAGGCCAAAGTTCGAGACGTGACGTGACGGAAGCTTAGTGAAGATGAGCACTGAGAGTTTAAAATGTCACAAATGTTACCCTTCCTCTCTCTCTCTCTCTCTCTCTCTCTCTCTCTCTCTCTCTCTCTCTCTCTCTCTTACTTGCCTAACATAAGAAAAAACTAACCCTTTCTATTCCTTCCTAATAAAGCTTGAAGGAAATAACACTCTCTCTCTCTCTCTCTCTCTCTCTCTCTCTCTCTCTCTCTCTCTCTCTCTCTCTCTCTCTCTCTCTCTCTTTCTCCCCCCCCCAGTGTTTGCATAGGCCCAAAACACACCACAACACTCCAGCAACACACCAAAGAGAGGCAGAAGTAAATGGGTGTGAAGGGAGAGGGGAGAAAGAGAGGGGAGAGGAGAGGGGAGAGTGGAGAGGGGAGCTACAGAGGAGATTGACATGGAGAGAAAGATGAGAGTAGGGAACTAGAAAGGGATGCTGGAGTACAGTAAGAGGAGGGAGTGAGAGGAGTGAGAGGAGTGAAGGGAAAGAGGGAGAGAGTAAGAGGGGAGGAGAGGGGACTTAATGAGAGAAAAAAGGGGAAAAATGTAAGTGGAGATAGAAGGAGTGATAGGAGGGGAGTGAAAGGATGAAGGGAAAGAAGTAGAGTAGAAAAGGAAAGGAAAGATTGAAGAGGAAGGAGAGAAAGGGAGAGGAAGAAGGAAAAGAGGATGAAAGGGAGAGAGAGAGATGAAAGGGAAACCGAAATGGAATGTAGAGAAACGCAAATCGAGGATAAGAAAAATGGAATAGAGAAGAGAGAGAGAGAGAGAGAGAGAGAGAGAGAGAGAGAGAGAGAGAGAGAGAGAGAGAGAGAGAGAGAGAGAGAGAGAGAGAGAGAGAGAGAGAGAGAGAGAGAGAGAGAGAGAGAGAGAGAGAGAGAGAGAGAGAGAGAGAGAGAGAGAGAGAGAGAGAGAGAGAGAGAGAGAGAGAGAGAGAGAAAATAAAAAAAAAGGTGAGAGGGAAATTGAGAGTAGCAAAGGGAGGAGAGATGAAAGCAAGACCAAAAATTGAGCTGAGAGGATGGAAGGGAGAGTAGAGAAATGAGAGGTAGAGGGAGAGGAAGTGAGGGAGAGAGGGAGAGGGAAGCCAAGTCCATCAACGTGGCGTCATCTGGTCTTCAGCTGCCTTGGGGACTCGCTATCTCACTCTCACTTCATCTTGTTCACTCTCACTTTTCTAACCTTACCCACTGTCATTATATCTTGTTCACTCTCATTTCCTTGATTTTTTACAAGAATTTACCTTTCCTTTTCCTTAAACTAAGATTTACCCTTCTTGTCAGATTCGTAAGATAACACTTCGTCAATTCATCTTGTTCATTCTCACTCTCTCTAACCTAACTCACTCTCACTATATCTTCTTCACTCTCATTTTCTTTATCTTTCACTAAAATTTGTCCCTTCTACTCAATATGCTGTCACCCTTTCATCTCCGTTGGGCTCCTCCGATCACAATCTCATTTCTGTATCTTGTCCTATTTTTCCAATCCCTCCGCAGGATCCCCCAAAGCGAAGGTGCCTCTGGCGTTTTGCCTCTGCCAGTTGGGGGGACCTGAGGAGGTATTATGCTGATTTTCCCTGGAATGATTATTGCTTCCGTGTCAGAGACCCATCTCTTTGTGCTGAACGCATAAGAGAGGTGTTAGTATCTGGCATGGAGGCGTACATTCCTCATTCTTTTCTCAACCTAAACCTTCTAAACCTTGGTTTAACTCAGCCTGTTCTCGTGCTATACATGATAGAGAGGTTGCCCACAAAAGGTACTTGAGCCTTCCATCTCCTGAATCTCATGCACTTTATATCTCTGCCCGGAATCATGCCAAGTCTGTTCTTCAACTTGCCAAACACTCTTTCATAAATAGGAAATGTCAAAATCTTTCAAACTCAAACTCTCCTCGTGACTTCTGGCATCTAGCCAAAACATCTCAAATAACTTCACTTCTTCATCTTTCCTCCTTTATTTCATCCTGATGGCACCACTGCCATCTCTTCTGTCTCTAAAGCTGAACTCTTTTCTCAAACCTTTGCTCACAACTCCACCTTGGACGATTCTGGGCTTGTCCCTCCTCTCCTCCTCCCTCTGACTATTTCATGTCTACAATCAAAATTCTTCGTAATGATGTTTTCCATGCCCTTGCTGGCCTAAACCCTCGGAAGGCTTATGGACCTGATGGGGTCCCTCCTATTGTTCTCAAAACTGTGCTTCTGTGCTTGCACCTTGCCTGGCCAAACTCTTCCAACTTTGTCTATCGACTTCTACCTTTCCTTCCTGCTGGAAGTTCGCCTACATTCAGCCTGTTCCTAAAAGGGTGACCGTTCTAACCCCTCAAACTACCGTCCTATAGCTTTAATCTCTTGCTTGTCTAAAGTTTTTGAATCTATCCTGAATAGGAAGATTCTCAAACATCTGTCACTTCACAATCTTCTGTCTGATCGCCAGTATGGCTTCCGTCAAGGTCGCTCTACTGGTGATCTTCTGGCTTTCCTTACTGAGTCTTGGTCATCCTCTTTAGAGATTTCGGTGAAACTTTTGCTGTTGCGTTAGACATATCAAAAGCTTTTGATAGAGTCTGGCATAAAGCTTTGATTTCAAAACTGCCCTCCTACGGCTTCTATCCTTCTCTCTGCAACTTTATCTCAAGTTTCCTTTCCGACCGCTCTATTGCTGCTGTGGTAGACGGCTACTGTTCTTCTCCTAAACCTATTAATAGTGGTGTTCCTCAGGGTTCTGTCCTGTCACCCACTCTTTCTATTATTCATTAATGACCTTCTTAACCAAACTTCTTGCCCTATCCACTCCTACGCTGATGATACCACCCTACATCTTTCCACGTTCTTTCAGAGACGTCCAACCCTTCAGGAAATCAACAGATCACGCGGGACGCCACGGAACGCCTGACTTCCGATCTTTCTAAGATTTCCGATTGGGGCAGAGAAAATCTAGTAGTTTTCAATGCCTCAAAACTCAATTCCTCCATCTATCAACTCGACACAACCTTCCAGACAACTATCCCTCTTCTTCAATGACACTCAACTGTCTCCTCTTCCACAATGAATATCCTCGGTCTGTCCTTTGCTCATAATCTTAACTGGAAACTTCACATCTCATCTCTTGCTAAAACAGCTTCTATGAAATTAGGTGTTCTGAGGCGTCTCCGACAGTTTTTCTCGCCCCTCCAACTGCTTACTCTGTATAAGGGCCTTATCCGTCCCTGTATGGAGTACTCTTCGCATGTTTGGGGGTTCCAGTCACACAGCTTTGCTTGATAGGGTGGAATCGAAAGCTCTTCGTCTCATCAACTCCCTCCTCTGACTAACTGTCTTCAGTCTCTTTCTCACCGCCGAAATGTTGCATCCCTTTCTATATTTTATCGCTATTTTCATGGTAACTGTTCTACTGATCTTGCTAACTGCATGCCTCTCCTCCTCCTGCGGCCACGCTGCACAAGGCTTTCTTCTTCCTCTCATCCCTATTCTGTCCAACTCCCTAATGCAAGAGTTAACCAGTACGCTCAATCATTCATACCTTTCACTGGTAAACTCTGGAACTCCCTCCTTGCATCTGTATTTCCGAATTCCTACAACTTGTCTTCTTTTAAGAGGGAGGTATCGAGGCATTTGCTCCCCTAATTCTGGCTGACGGTTTTGGCACTTTTTGAAGTCTTTGGAGAGCCAGCGTTCAAGTGGGCCATTTTCTAACTTTTTTTTTTTTGCCCTTGGCTGGCCCTCTTCCCTACGTAAAAGAAAAAAAAGTCATTTTATTTTTCTTCACTCACTTTTCTAACTTAAGTCACTCTCACTATATCTTCTTCACTCTCACTATATCTTGTTCACTCTCACCTTCATCTTTCACTTAAATTTACCCTTCCTCTCTATCTACATGTCACTTTCCTAAGATCTCCTATTGTCAATTCATCTTGTTCACTCTTACTTTTCTAACCTAACTCACTCTCACTATATCCTCTTCACTCTCACTTTCTTCATCTTTCACTGATATTTACCCTTCCTTTCTATCTTAATGTCACTTTCTTAAGATAACTCATTCACTTAATTTCTTTTATTCTTTTGCTTTCACTTACTTCTTGTTCACTCTCACATTTTTTATCTAACCACTCTCACTTTGTCTTTTATTTCATTCAACTCTTCCTCTTTACCTTCTCCATTCATTTCCCTGCAATATCTCCAATTTATTCCTCTTCTTTTCACTCACTTTCCTACGATAACTAACTTTTCTTCATCTTTTCTTACACCATTTCAATTTTCCCCACTCACCCATTGACAATAATAGTGATAGTGATGGTGGTGATGGTGATAGTCCTTGCCAGTCACTATCACACGAGGAGGCTCAACACACATCAAGGGCCACAATATTCAGAGTACTGAGCACAAAGGATGGAAGTTAAGAGTTGTTGGGAAGTTTGACTGAAGTGTTGTGAAGTGTATCTGAAAGCACACTTGAGATTAAACGAGAGAGAGAGAGAGAGAGAGAGAGAGAGAGAGAGAGAGAGAGAGAGAGAGAGAGAGAGAGAGAGAGAGAGAGAGAGAGAGAGAGAGAGAGAGAGAGAGAGAGAGAGAGAGAGAGAGAGAGAGAGAGAGAGAGAGAGAGAGAGAGAGAGAGAGAGAGAGAGAGAGAGTTTTTTACTTAATTTCATTTAATCATCACACACACACACACACACACACACACACACACACACACACACACACACACACACACACACACACACACACACACACACACACACACACACACACACACACACACACACACACACACACACACACACACACACACACACACACACACACACACACACACACACACACACACACACACACACACACACAGTCCTACCCGAAGATCGGTCTATGAGCTCTGATCTCGCTCCGTAATAGGGAAGGTTGGCTGGGTGACCAGCAGACGATGACCATGGTGGTGAATTACACACACACACACACACACACACACACACACACACACACACACACACACACACACACACACACACACACACACACACACACACACACACACACACACACACACACACACACACACACGAAAATGCAAAGGGAGCAAAATTCAATCGAGTATCAAAATTCTGACAATTTCGTTTCCTTGACAAGAATTTCATCTCGTCTTCAACAACAAAGTTTTCAGAGTTCGGACAGCGCCACGAAAAAAGGAAAAATATAAGAAAAAAAATAAATCAGCAAAGAATCTGTGCTAATATATGTGTTTTCGTATTGTGTGTTGGTTCTGCAGATAGATAAGGTAATGTAAGCTCTGATTCTGTAACTCTCCCTGTGTTATTCTATTACTTCCTGACTGACATGAAGCGTTTTAAGAGATCACAACACTTCAGAAAATTTATTGGCTTTTCTTTTCATTATTATATTACTTTTCTCTTTTATATTTGGTTGAGGAAAACGACATTGTCATCGTGCTTTTATCTACTCCCTTTTCTTTTCTACAGCCATAGATATTTTTCCCAGACACAAACACACGGAAAAAAAATCAAATCACATTGGTAAACTCTGGAACTCCCTACATGCTTCTGTATTTTCAACTTCCTATGATTTAAGTTAATTTAAGAGGGAGATTTCAAGACATTTATCGCCTATTTTTGGCTAACTCTCTCGGATCTGCATGGGTACTAGCAACTAAGTAGGCCATTTTTTTCGTTTTATGTTTCCCTTGGCCAACTTTTCCCTCTTACATGAAAAAAAATACTACACTTTCGTCTCTTACCACTTCACTCATCCACCCACCCATCCACTCTCTCACTCACTCACTCACTCACTCACTCAAACTCACTCATTCTCTCCATTCTCTTATATGAAAGGACTGAAGAGGCGTCCAGTTTAGAGATTAAATACATAACTCGAAATGGCTTTCAGTGAGTATTGTAAAACTGCAATTTGGAGCTTA
>NC_059275.1:8429984-8447484 GCF_017591435.1 Portunus trituberculatus
TCTCTCTCTCTCTCTTATCAGTTTTCCTCTTTTCTTCACATTCTTTCCCTCTTGCATTTCACATCTCAGTCTCTCTTTCCTCTCTCTCCTCCTGTTTCCTTCTTTCATCATCTCCTCCTCCTCCTCCTCCTCCTCCTCCTAGGCTGTGCTCGCCAAACTCTCAGTAAAAGGAGAGTCAGCGGAAAGAAAGAAAGAAGGGAAGCTAACGTGGTTGTATTTCTGTTCTCAAGACATTTTTCTTACGCTTCTCTCTTGCACTGACTGTTATGTGAGCTGAGAGAGGGAGAGGGAGAGGAGAGGGAGAGGGAGAGGGAGAGGGATAGCGGGAGTGGGAGATGTATTTTGTCTACATCTATTAGTTTCTTCAAGTTTTTCGGGTTTATTATAGTTGTTTTTATTTTTTGTGTTGTATTCTCTCTTAAAACGTCCATTTTTTAATTATATTTATGTTGGGGTGGATTATAAAACATCTGCTTGAAAAAAATAAAATAAAGAACAACTAACATTATTTTTGAGCAATTACGATAACACCCATTTTTCTCTCTCTCTCTCTCTCTCTCTCTCTCTCTCTCTCTCTCTCTCTCTCTCTCTCTCTCTCTCTCTCTCTCTCTCTCTCTCTCTCTCTCTCTCTCTCTCTCTCTCTCTCTGTAACACTCATTTCTACAACCCACAAAAAAACCTGACCACAATCTCACAATCTGTACATCTTTTTTTTCTCTCTCTGTCTTTTCTTGTCACTTCATTCGTTATAGAGGAGAAGATTCTGGCCTTGATAATCCCCCTTCCATTTCCTCCTCCCTGTGGCGCTCAAAGGGATGGGCATTAGGACACCGGGCGCTTCAAAAATACTGAATATGGACATTTTCTTTTCTTTCTCTCTATTTCACTCTTGCTGTTCCTTTTTTTTTTTTTTGTCTTTGATCACTAGTAGGATGAAGTTTTTTTTGTGTTTTTTTTATGTATTTTTATTATTTGTTTCGTTCCTAATTTTATCGTCCTCCATATTCGTGGTTTGTTTGTTTATTGGCCTGCCTCTATAAAGAACGTGAATCCTCAATGTGAAATGTTTATTATATTAATGGATATTTTTTTGTTACATTTGTTGTTATTGTTGATGGTGGTGGTGGTGGTGGTGGTGGTGCATGTGTGTATAATGTGTGTTGTGTGTGTGTGTGTGTGTGTGTGTGTGTGTGTGTGTGTGTGTGTGTGTGTGTGTGTGTGTGTGTGTGTTTTTCAGTAATAAACCAACCATGAAATGTCGACATACATAGTGAATGTTCATGCATGCATACACCCACATCCACCCGCCCACACAGACACATACACAGACACCCGCCCACATATGTACATGCATGTATACATACAGACTTACAAACACACACACACACACACACACACACACACACACACACACACACACACACACACACACACACACACACACAGAGAGACACAGAGAGAGAGAGAGAGAGAGAGAGAGAGAGAGAGAGAGAGAGAGAGAGAGAGAGAGAGAGAGAGAGAGAGAGAGAGAGAGAGAGAGAGAGAGAGAGAGAGTGACTATATAGATGGATAAATAAATTGATGAAAATTTATAGACAGATAGATAGAGAGATAGACAGAGATAGAGAGAGAGAGAGAGAGAGAGAGAGAGAGAGAGAGAGAGAGAGAGAGAGAGAGAGAGAGAGAGAGAGAGAGAGAGAGAGAGAGAGAGAGAGAGAGAGAGAAAATAATGGATAGATAAACAAATTAAGTAATTGGTTTACAAATACATATATTCATACATACATACACATAAACAAAATGCAAGATGAATATACAAATTCTCTCTCTCTCTCTCTCTCTCTCTCTCTCTCTCTCTCTCTCTCTCTCTCTCTACAATGCTTCACTCCACTGGGGAAATGTCTCGCCTCGCTCAACTCTCCAAGGATCTCATGGTAACACAAGAGCAGACAGACACTCACACTCACACACTCAGACACTCACTCGGGAACGCGGAAATGCAAACCACGACTCTCAGATATATTCCATCAAAAGGTGAACTGGTGAACTGGTGAACTGGTGAACTTTGTCAACTTTCCTCCTTAGCTTCAGTATTTTGACCCGGAATTCTTGCCTTTTCTTTTTATCTTCACTTTTATTTGTTGTTTTTTCTTACTTTTATCTTACTTTTGTTAATCCGTCTACCTGTTTTTTTTATGTCCTTGTTGGTTAAAAGTGTGAATAAATAAGCAGGTGATATCATTTTACCCTTTTTTTCAGTATCTAGTCTATAATTCCATGTTTATTTTTTTTTTTTGTTTTTTACAGCTCGAAATATACGTGTTTCAGTCACTTTATACTTCTTTTCTACCAGAAACAGAAACATTATTATATTCTTTTTTCAATATATAATCTTCAATTCCATATAAGATTTTTTTTTTTTCCAGTTCTAAATGTACACGTCTCAATCACAATCTTTTACTTTTCTTTACCAGAAACAGCAAACTTTTATTCCTTTTCAGGAAGACAGCAACCAATTTTTTTTTCAACAGCACATCCATCCTTTCACTCTTCTCACTCACGAATCTGGTCTCTCCAACGACAAATCTAAATCCTCTACCCTGAAATATTATCTCTCCTTCATCAAAACACTACCATTACCAAACACACACACACACACACACACACACACACACACACACACACACACACACACACACACACACACACACACACACACACACACACGCCAAACAAACGTATCTTTTTTCAAACCCAAACTCGTTCCCTAGAAAGAAGTAAAAGAGTATAGACACGAAATAAAACTCTATACAGACGAAAAGCTCCAATAAGTGCGTCCCTGAGCCCTCTTGATATACCTCGCCCTATTAAAGCAGACTCTGTCAAAATACTGGAGTAGAAAAGCGAGTTGTAAAAAGGAAGAGAAAGAGGAATACGATGTCTGTGGTTGTACGTGGTCAGGTTTCCAGGATTAAAGGTCTTTACAAATGTTGCCTCGTGTGTTCCAGTTAATTTAGTGTATGTATGTGGGAAGGCCGGGGAGGAGGTGCAGGGAGGGGAGGGAGGTGAAGAACGAGGGTGTGTGGCCAGTGTAGATTGTAAAATGAGAAACTAGTAAAAGAAAGTGGGTTACATATTGCCCGTGGTGGTTAAAGGCTAAGTGTTTCGAGTTTTCAGTTTACTCAGCATATAACCACACCTGTATCTCGTTCTTTTATTAATGTAAGATGGGGAAAACTAGTCAATGGCAACAAAATATATAACAAAAAGGCCCACTTAGTTGCCGGTGCCCTTGTAGCTCCGAGTGAATTAACCAAAGAAAGGGATAAATGTCTTGAATACCTCCGTCTTAACCTCTTCAGTACTATGACAGGTTTCCATATTCATTGTGTTTACTCTTTGGTGATATTATACAGCTTCAGAAACTTATGTTGGGATTCAATTAGCGAAGACTGTGGCCATTAATATTCTGACCTCAATAAACCTTTCCTTATGCCAATAAAATCGTTAAATCGTACACAAAATTCGAGGTAGAAATGCGTTCCAGTATTGAAGGGGTTAAATGAAGTCAATCACAGGAGGCTGGAAATAGAAAAGCAAGTAAAGAGTTTCTCCTCCTGCGGCCTGGCTGCACAAGGCTTTCTTCTTCCTCTCACCCCTCATCTGTCCAACTCCCTAATGCAAGAGTTAACCAGTATTCTCAATCATTCATACCTTTCTCTGGTAAACTCTGAAACTCCCTGCCTGCTTCTGTATTTCCAACTTCCTACGACTTGACTTCTTTTAAGAGAGAGAGGTCTCAAGACATTTGTCCCTGAATTTGGGTTAACTCTCATGTCTTTTAAGGGAACTGGCAACTCAGTGGGTCTTTTTTTCCCATATTTAGTTGCCCTTGGTCAGTTGTCCCTCCTTCACGGAAAAAAAGAGTTTACCAATACCACCTCACAACTTCACTTCCCTGTACACTGCAATGCGTCACGGAGGCCACTTCCGTACAGGAGCAGGTTAAGTACTGTACGTGACGGGCACCACAACACAATCCACGTACCTCTCCAGTAATTGTAATATTGAGAGTCGTAACAGTATTCATTAAGCTACAAAGAGGATCAGATTCAATGACGGGGGAAAATGGAGGGAGTGATAATAGTGTTCGATGTGAATGGCGGTAATGCTTTATAATGGAGGGAGTGAAAATATTGGTAATAATTCGTAAATGGGTGATCAAATAAAGGGTGTTTTTTCTTTTTTTCTTTTTTTTAGTGCACGGCTTTATTATGTCATCAGCAAACATGACCGCCCACTGATAAACATTGCAGTGAAAACAAAATTGATATGAGAATTATCAGCGATTTATATTTACGTGTCTAGGAATTATTTGTTATTTATTTATTTTTAGTGTTTTTTGGTGTTATCACGAGAAAATTAAATTGATTTCAGATATTTTTTTCCTTTCCAATTGCAGTGAAGATAAAATTGGTATGAGAATTATTATTTATTCATATCTATGTGCTTATGAATTATTATTATTATTATTTCTTTATAGTGTTTTTCGGTGTTGTCACGAGAAAACAAAATTACGTCAATATATTTTTTTCTCATTGCATTGAAAATAGAATTAGTATGAGAATTATTAGTTATTCATATGAGCACGTGTCTATGAAATGATTTTTTTTTTTTTTTTGTGATATTACAAGAAAACAAAAATCATTTAATGTATCTTTTTTTTCTTTTCCCACTGCAGTGAAAACATAATTAGTATGGAAATTTATTAGCTATCTTATATATGTGTCTAATTTTTTTTTTTTTTTTACAAGGAAACAAAATTACTTTCATAATTTTTTCTTTTCCATTCTTTCACATAAATATTTCGTTTTTTGTTTCTCTCTTTTCTTTTGCCTTCAGTGCGTGTGTTCGTTAGTACGTATATAGGTTTTGCATCTCTCTCTCTCTCTCTCTCTCTCTCTCTCTCTCTCTCTCTCTCTCTCTCTCTCTCTCTCTCTCTCCAAGTCTCTCTCTCTCTCTCTCTCTCTCTCTCTCTCTCTCTCTCTCTCTCTCTCTCTCTCTCTCTCTCTCTCTCTCTCTCTCTCTCTCTCTCTCTCTCTCTCTCTTTACGGAAACCAAGTCAGGGAGAAGCAACAGAAGGAGAAAGAAATAAAAGAGAGGGAAAGAAATAGAAGGAAAAATAATACCGATTGAACCCCACACGCTTTCTCTCTCTCTCTCTCTCTGGCAACAAAACACAAACACGCATAACAAACACATAAAACACTCACGCAACGGACAGTATAAACACACGATCGACACACGGAAGCCTCTCTCTTTCTCTCTCTCTCTCTCTCTCTCTCTCTCTCTCTCTCTCTCTCTCTCTCTCTCTCTCTCTCTCTCTCTCTCTCTCTCCGTATAGAGCATGGGTTCTCAACCTTTTATCGTTAAGAACCCCTGAGTTATAAGACCATCTACCAGTACCCCCAGTATTGTCACATGGAACATGGAACTCAATATGCAATGTCACTGCAAAGGATTTTATTAGATCAGCTATCTAAGTACCCTTGGAAATCTTCTTATGAACCCCCTGTGGTTTCGCGCTGTCAGGATGGCCACTGTCCATGAGCTAACATCATTAGGTCTCTATGACGCTGAAGACGTCTATGCAGAACGGTTTGGTTGGCAATAGACAATCTCATTATCAGACTTTGATTTCTAAGTTATGAAAATAATCTCATTTACGGGGCTTCATAGGTTCATGGTGTCTTGTAGTCTACTTACTAACCTAGAAGGAAAGAAAATATCATACTAACTTCGAGCTATCAATTGAGGAAGAAGTAATTTTTGGCCCAGGAATAGAGCTAGATGGTATATAAAAAACACAATGCATAGTTATAACCTAACTCTACTATTATAGCGTTTTTTGTCGTAGATACATGTTTAGAAATACTTTACCTATCTTGATATCTCCTTACGTGACAAAAGAATATCCAAAAATATACGATATGCAGTTGACCATCTTTTCTGTGAAATATTACGATATCTGTTGAATCTGGCAACTTCAACGGGAGTTTGGGTCCTCTCCTAGTGTTTCCTTATGATTGGAACATTGATATTTATACGTCATTGTGATCAGGGAAATAAAGAAAACTAAGTTTGCTTTTTTTCTAAGAGCATGAAATAGAAAAATTTATGTTTACAAGTGGCAGTTTATGTATAAGACACGCAAACCTGTGTGCACTCATCCACTCTATCCAGAAGCTTAACTAATTTTCAAAAGTTCCCCAATAGCTACACAACTACCATTGGTCTACTGTTTCTATCCAGTTACCTACAAACACGTACACATTCACGGCAGCAACATGCAAAGTACACTAAATACTCCGGAGCAAAGCTGCCTCACCTTGTTTCATTAATCAGCTAACTCTTGCACACTTTCACACCAAAGCTATTTTTCATTTACCATCGACGATTTTATATTCGAATCAAAATTAAAACGACGATTGAGAACTTTCGGCCTAAAGATGTTTGAGGGCCGTGACGGCCTTGGGCGCCGCACGGGGGAAGGAGGTGGCCGTCGGGTCCGGCCTGGGGCCCAAGGCAGGAACTGGCTGCAGGTCCTGCTTTTCCTTGGTGGCCTCAAGCTTCACTACTAGTCGTCCACTTGCAGCGCATCACACTAGGCAAGGGTCGCCATAAGCAAGAGATCAATGTCTACCACTCACCGGATGGTGCCGTGAGGGGCCCTAAAGGGGTGATAAGGGCTCCTTGCATAGAATATGATGGTGAGTGGTGTGTACGGGACCTCTGCTTATAATGACACCGGGCTGAACAACTCGCCATGAACGAGGGCACGCTATGTGCCATGAGCCAGGCACTGACAGTACCAGGGGTCCTTTACGTTAGGTTAGGTTAGGTTAGGTTAGATTAGGTTAGGTTAGGTTAGGTTAGGTAAAAAGGACTCACTTCATGACAGCGTTTGGGGAGTGGTGTGTGGCGGGTCATTGCTCATGGCGACCTGTGTGAGGCATTGCAAGGTTGCATCGTCACTGCTCTCATAACCACGGGACTGGGGTTGACCCTTTCTGGGTAAAAAGTTTCGTCCCAGTACCTGTGTAGGTAATAATACTTTGGATCGTTTCGCCATCGCCATCGCCGCACCGTTAGCCTCGATAAACGGATCGTTATCCTCAACAAACACATCTGTACCGTGGACACTGGAATCGCAACCTGTCGTGGAATCCCATTGTTAGCGTGGACTCATTTTCCTTCGCGGCTTCAAGCTCACTGATTGTTGTCAACTTGCAGCGCCTCATACTAGGCAAGGCGTCGCCTTAAGCAGGGTGCCGTGTCTACCGTCCATCAGATGATGCCGTGAGGGGCCTTTAAGGGGTGATAAGGGCTCCTTGCATAGAGTCTGGTGGTGAGTGGTGTGTACAGGACCTCTGCTTATAATGACATCGGGCTGAACAACTCGCCATGAACGAGGGCACGCTGTGCGCCATGAGCCAGGCACTGACAATACCAGTGGTCCTTTACGTTAGGTTAGGTTAGGTTAGGTTAGGTTAGGTAAAAAGGACTCACTTCATGACAGTGTTTGGGAATGGTGTGTGACGGTTCATTGCTCATGGCGACCCGTGTGAGGCATTGCAAGGTTGCAACGTCACTGCTCTCATAATCACGGAACTGGGGTTGACCCTTTCGGGGGTGAAAAATTTCGTCCCAGTACCTGTGTAAGCAATAATACTTTGAATCGTTTCGCCATCGCCATCGCCGCATCGTTAGCCTCGATAAATGGATCGTCATCCTCGACATATACATCTTTACCGTGGACTTTTCCTTTCACTACTAGTCGGCAGCGCCTCACACTCAAGCTCACTACCACTCACCAGATGGTGCCGTGTCGTCTGGTGATGACTTGCAGCGCCTCACACTAGGCAAGGGTCGCCACTTAAGCATTGCTCATGGCGACCCGTGTGAGGCATGTCTACCTCTCATAACCACGGGACTGGGGTTGACCACCAGATGTGTAGGCAATGCCGTGAGGGGCCTCCTCGACAAACACATCTGTAACACTGGGGTGATAAGGGCTCCTTGCATAGAGTCTGGTGGTGAGTGGTGTGCCGTACTCCTTGCATAGGTCTGGTGGTGAGTGGTGTGTACCCTCTGCTTATAATGACACCGTGCTGAACAACTCGCCATGAACGAGGGCACGCTGTGCGCCATGCACCAGGCACTGACAATACCAGTGGTCCTTTACGGGGTGAAAAGGACTCACTGACAGTGTTTGGGGAGTGGTGTGTGGCGGGTCATTGCTCATGGCTACCCGTGTGAGGCGCAGTGAGGTGGCAGCGTCACTCTCCTCGCACTCACGGGTCTGGGGTGAACCCTTACGGGGTGAAAGGGTTCGTCTCAGTACCTGTGTAGGCAAGTGAACTTCATCGCCATCGCCGTATTGCGTCGCAGTGGTTGTCGTCAACTTGCAGCGCCTCACACTAGGCAAGGGTCGCCTTAGGTGGCAGCGCCAATACCAGTGGTCTCCTCGCACCTAAGGGTGTGGGGTGGACCCTTACGGGGTGAAAGGGGTGAAAGGGTTCGTCCCATTACCTGTGTAAGCAAGTGAACTTCAATTGCGGCGCAGGAAGGTGGCAGCGTCACTTTACTCGCACCCAAGGGTCTGGGGTGTACCCTTACGGGGTGAAAGGGTTCGTCACAGTACCTGTGTAGGCAAGTGGACTTCAATATTGTGTCGTGAAATCGCATCGTGAGTAGTGGAACCGCATCAACATCATGGATACCCACATCGCTACCGTGGAAACTGGAATTGCATCTTGATCGTGGAAACTCGCATTATTATTGTGGAAACTGGAATGTCATCTTTATCGTGGAATGGCGTCGGTATTTTGTAAACTCGCATCGCTATCAAGGCAACTGAAATACTATTGTTATCTTGGAAACTCGGAGCGCTATCGAGGAATCTGGAATCACATCTTATCATACACACTGTTATCGTGGAAGCTCTCGTGATCGTCGTTCGTTTTGTTATCTCTGAATTACTTAATCAGTCTTGGTATTATTCTTAGCCTCCGTAATAATAGAGATGTTGGTCATTTTTATCTTATCTCTTTTACTGTATATTTTTGTCAGGGTATAGTTTAGTGTTCTTCAACCTTTTCTAAGTTCGTGCACCTTTTCGAGAAGCAAGGAGGACTATAAAAGAAATGTAATTTTCCCCTACTTTAAGACTGAAAATCGATAGATAACATTATTGTATATCTACCTGAAGCTTAAGTTTTTCGGTCCTAAACAGTCGCTCTATAGTGCGAAATGTACTACAACAAAATGCCACATCTCAAACCCATCAGGCCCGTGTTCCGTCTAGGTGTAATATATTACTATTGTGAATACATCGTAATACTTTGATTAATGTCAACAGGAGAGGACCCAAATTGTCACATTTTCAGTGTTCGCAGGTTGGTTTAATTCAGGAGTGGGTCAGCATCGATTCGTGGTACAGAGTAGTCGTCTCTAAACATTGTATTACGATGTATCTACTGATTTACCATGCTTTTATTCCTTCAAGTATTTTTCTATTCTTATTCTACCGTGGTATTTCTTTATAGTTACTTGAGTTTATACGACTAACATCATAATATAGAGGAAAACATAATTGTTGGTGTACCAAGATCTTTCGTTTCTAGTGACTTAAATACAGCACGGAACCTTAACACACATTTCACCTCGCTTCTGCACAGGTTAATTCTTCACAAGGAATGAGTAGAGCAATATTTGTTCCGTTTTCTTTATGAGAAAAAAAGAAAATTAGCGGCCGAAACAGAAATAGCCCGAGGGTGCTGTAGCGTTTTCACCACCGTGTTCTTGCCTTGGTGATCAGTTCAGTTCAGTTGATAGGCGGAAGAGTATCCTGGATATCGGCACTTCCTGATGTGTTTTGGTTTGGGTTTTGTCTGGGTCTGCAGCTGTAATTAATTATTATTTACACTTTGTACTTTATATATTATTTCTTTATTTTCTTCTATACTAGATTTTTCGAAAAGTAATTTTCCAATGAGGTGTTCTTCATTTTGTGGGTAAGGACGCTGCCAATTGGGGTTTTTGGATCTTTCATTGGTGTGGGCTGGGCAATATAGGAGGAAATGTTTATGCCTTTAGAGTATAGATCAGGGGTTCTCAACCTTTTTCTCGTTAAGAACCCTCTGACCACCTACTCGAACCCCGAATAATTTGACATCGAACACAATGTTAATTTAGTGACTGACACTAACTCAATAGGCAAAGATATTCTGCAAAGTATGTATCATTAAATCAGCCATATAAGTACCCCTGGAAATCTTCTTGTGAACCACTAAGGGTTCGCGAACCCCAGACTAAGAACACCTGCTCTAGAGTCTAGACTCTAGATCATATACCAATCTCTCTCTCTCTCTCTCTCTCTCTCTCTCTCTCTCTCTCTCTCTCTCTCTCTCTCTCTCTCTCTCTCTCTCTCTCTCTCTCTCTCTCAGGTTTAGAATGATGTAAAAACAAAGGTATTTAAAAATGCATTGTCAATTAATTATTCTCAGAAGAGACAACGACACACAGGCGACTGAAAAACGGCTCTTGTTTTTTAAGGATAATAGTTTAAATAATGTGCGTGATGCTGCAGTTTAGTTGTAGGCCGTCCTTGTTGTCATTGTCTAGTTAGCTGCATCCTCTTATTCTTGTACGCTGTCTATTATTCTTTTATCTCTTTTACATATTACCAGTGACATAGCATTATTATTCTTGTAACACACAATTTCTCTCTCTCTCTCTCTCTCTCTCTCTCTCTCTCTCTCTCTCTCTCTCTCTCTCTCTCTCTCTCTCTCTCTCTCTCTCTCTCTCTCTCTCTCTCTCTCTCTCTCTTTCAGTTATTTCCTCACTTGTCTACTCTTTCCTCTGTCTCACTCCAGCTGCTGTCCCTCCCCTTCTTCTCCCCATACTCTCCCCTTCACCCGTGCCTCCTCTCTTATCTCCCTCACTCCACCATCAGAAGGTTAACAAAGCCCTGCACTCCCTTCTCTTACCCCCCTTCCCTCCTCTTCCCTTCCCTCCTCTTCTCTTCTCTTTTCTTCCCTTCCTTTCCCTTCTCCTCTATCCTTCCCTTTCCTTTCCTTTCCATTTTTCCCTTTCTCTTTACTATCTCTTCTCACTCCTTCCCTTCTCTTGCCTCTCCTCCCTTTCCCTTCCTCTTTCCTTCCCTATCTTTCTCTTCCCATCCTTTTTCTTTCCTTCCCTTCATTTTCCTTCACTTCACTTCCCTTCCTTCGCCTTCTCATTTTAATTTCCTTCTTATTTCCTATATTCTTCTCATAATTCTTTCTGATACTTTTACGTAATTTTTTTTCGCATTTCATCTATGTTTGATTTTATATGGTCAATAGGAATAGTGAATGAGGTGTTTATTCTCTCTCTCTCTCTCTCTCTCTCTCTCTCTCTCTCTCTCTCTCTCTCTCTCTCTCTCTCTCTCTCTCTCTCTCTCTCTCTCTCTCTCTCTCTCTCTCTCTCTCTGTGTGTGTGTGTGTGTGTGTGTGTGTGTGTGTGTGTGTGTGTGTGTGTGTGTGTGTGTGTGTGTGTGTGTGTGTGTGTGTGTGTGTGTGTGTGTGTGTGTGTGTGTGTGTGTGTGTGTGTGTGTGTGTGTGTGTGTGTGTGTGTGTGTGTGTGTGTGTGTGTGTGTGTGTGTGTGTGTGTGTGTGTGTGTGTGTGTGTGTGTGTGTGTGTGTGTGTGTGTGTGTGTGTGTGTGTGTGTGTGTGTGTGTCATGAAACAAGGAGTGTAAAACTGACAAACTGAAAAGTAAAGATGCAATACACTCTCTCTCTCTCTCTCTCTCTCTCTCTCTCTCTCTCTCTCTCTCTCTCTCTCTCTCTCTGGGAAATAAAACGCTATCACCAAAAATGTCAAGGAAAGGGTTTCGCTCAATTTCTTCATTTCTCGTCCTCTGTTGCACCTTCTGTCCTTTCTCACGGTCCCAACCCCACCATCCTCCCCAAACCCTCCCCAGCCTCACCCAGCCGTCCCCCAGCCTCTCCAGCCTCCCCCAGTCTCTCCCAAACCTCCCCCAAAACTCTCAATTCCTTTCCTCTTTTTTTCTCCTCTCCTCCATGCCTTTCAATTCTTTCATTTCTTCCTCTGTCTCCCCACGCCCTCCACAATCCTCCCCCAGATTCTCCTCCTCTTCTATGTCTTCTCCCTTCGTTCTCCTTTCTCTCTTTCATATTATTTAATTTTCTTCCCTACTCCTCTTCTTCTTTCTTTGTTTTTTTAGCGTATTACATTCTCCTCTTCTTCTACCATGCCCGACTATCCTCGTCCAACCTCCCCACCTTCCCCAGTCTTTCTCCAAGCCTTCCCCGAAAACCCTCAATTCCTTCCCTCTTTTTTCCTCCTTTCCTCCCTTGTCTTTCAATTCTTTTATTTCTTCCTCCGTCTTCCTGTTGCTGCATCTTTCTCTCTTTCTTTCTCTTTCGTTTTCACATTTCTTTTCTAATTTCTTTATCTATTATCTCTTTTGCTTTCTTCGTCTATCCATTACCTATTTCCTCTCTTTCCAGTTTCTCTCTATTCTCTTCGTTTTTTTTTTTTTACTTATCATTTATCTCCAGGAGGAGGAGGAGGAGAAAGAGACGAAGACGAAGACGAAGACGAAGACGAAGACGAAGACGAAGACGAAGACGAGGACGAAGACGAGGACGAGGACGAGGAGGATAATGAGGAGGAGTTGGAAGAGAAGGAGGAGGAGGAGCAGGAGAAGAAGAAGGATAATAAGAATAAGAAGAAGGATAATAAGAATAAGACAGAAAAGAAGAAATCACAACCAAAAAAAATAAAAAAAGAGAAAAAAATAACAACAAACCATCAAAAATAAATTAAAACTAAAGAAAATACAAAGAAAGACCATTAAAAATCAGCCTGAGAGAGAGAGAGAGAGAGAGAGAGAGAGAGAGAGAGAGAGAGAGAGAGAGAGAGATGCAGTTTTCGCCACATCGTGAAATTATGTTTTGAATGTCAACAAGGAGGGAGAGAGGAAGGGCGCCCACAATATTGACTTTCCATCGCGTCGTGTAGCAGAGGCAGAGACACGTGTATTTGCGCCCCATTAGGCAGTTCATCCCCCGGCCAATCCTGCACAAACACTGGCTGAGGGGGAGGCACGAGGGGAGGCAGGGATGGCAGGAAAAGGAAGGTAAGGCAGGGAGGGGAAATCATGCACGAGGGAAGGCAGAGAGGAGTAACACAGAAAGGAAGACAAGGGAGAGAGGGGAAAGCAGGCATGAGGGGAGGTAGGGAGGTATGGCAAGGAGGAAGGTAAGGTAGGAAGGGGAAAACAGGCACGAGGGGAGGTAGGGAGGGAAGGCCAGGAGGAAGGTAAGGTAGGAAGGGGAAAACAAGCACGATGGGAGGTAGAGAGGATAGGCAGAGAGGAAGGTAAGGCAGGGAGGAGAAATCATGCACGAGGGGAGGTAGAGTGGGAAGGCAAGGAGGAAGGTAAGACAGAGAGGGCAAAGATGCACGAGGGGAAGTAGGGAGGGAAGACAGAGAGGAAGGTAAGGCACGGAGGGGAAAGATGCAGGTAGGGAGGTATGGAGGGAAGGCAGAGAGGAGGTAGGGCACGAGGGGAGGTAGAGAGAAGGCAGAGAGGAAGGCAAGGCAGAGAGGGGAAAGATGCACGAGGGAAGGTAGGGAGGGATGGCAGAGAGGAAGGTAAGGCAGGGAGAGGAAAGCAAGAAAGCGACAGGACTGACGGCGAGAGACAATGAGAAAAACCGAGAAAAACTGAAAAACATCAAGGAATTTTGGATAACATTCTGAATCGCTTTTACTTTCTACACCTCTGCTATTTTCCAAAAGGTGTAATTAAGGATATAAAGGTTTTTAAGGATGTTTCAATAGTTCGAGTGACAGATTAACCTCTTCAATACTGGAACACATATTTACCTGAGATTTCTTGTACGATTACTCTATTTCATTGGCATTAGGAAAGGTCTATGGAGATCAGACGATTAATGGCCACAGTTTTCTCTATTTCAATCCCCTACACAAGTTTCTACAGCTGTATGAAATCTCCAAATAGTCACTAGAATGAAAATGGAAATGCATCATGGTATTGAAGGGATTAACGAAATTTCCTGCATTATCAACAGAAGAAATGTTCTTGATTAGTCGGTAAGATGACTGTAGCCTTTGAAAATATTAGTGTCGAAGTTTCATAATACATATCAAGGACTATGCGCTAAGAAAAAAGCTACTGTGCAGCCCTTCTATTGCTTTCGAAAGGTTGTAGTAAAGGATTTATAAATTTTTAAGTGTATTTTAATGGTTCGAGTGAGAGATTAACGACATTTCTGCATTACCAAAAGGAGAAACACTCTTGATTAGCCGATAAAACGACTATAGTCTTTAAAACTTCATACTTGTGTGTAAGCTAAAGCATGTTAGATCATTACGTGTATCATTCAGATTTTCAGACAGCAAGTAAAATAAACATAATATCATTACTATTTCTTCATTACCCGTCAAGGGGTATCAGGAGAATAGCACAAGGCAGCACTAACATCCAGGTGGTTCCGAGGGGACCAGAACACCTAATCTCAGCAACCACATCTGTGCTCCTCTACTTGCTCCCCTCACTTACCTGCGGGAAGAGGTAATTAAGCCAAATGCAACTCACGAGAGAGAGAGAGAGAGAGAGAGAGAGAGAGAGAGAGAGAGAGAGAGAGAGAGAGAGAGAGAGAGAGAGAGAGAGAGAGAGAGAGAGAGAGAGAGAGAGAGAGAGAGAGAGAGAGAGAGAGAGAGAGAGAGAGAGAGAGAGAGAGAGAGAGAGAGAGAGAGAGAGAGAGACAGAGACAGAGAGAGAGAGAGAGAGAGAGAGAGAGAGAGAGAGAGTTCCACATATCCAACAAAAAATGTGTTTATTCACACATTCCTTCAATCATCCACCCAATCACTCTCCTGTTCAGTCATCCATCCACTTACCCATCCACTCACCCACCCCCCCACACACCCACACATTTGCATTCCTTATCACTTCTATTAATGTGATTACGATGGGAGAGTGGGCGATGTGAGGAGTGGGTGTGGGTGTGAGGTGTAAGTGGTGGTGGTGGGCGTGAGGGATCATGACGAGCAGCATCACGGCTCTATATACCATTACGATTAACATGACAATGGTGTCGTTTGTTTGCATGCATTTTGGTTTATTTCAAGCATTATTATTAACACAACGCAGCTTGAATCAACATCACACACACACACAACACACACACACACACATACCATACATACATACGTACATACATACATACAGGCATCAATAAAACACACACGTCTAATACTTCTGCATTTAAACGAGTCATTAGTTCTGCAACACACGCACGACCAGCAGGACCCTGAAGGTACGTGTGTTGTGTAGTGGTGATATTAAGCAGAGGACAAAGGGACAAGACACAGTGTTAATTAAAGACACATTGTAGATACTGTAGATGTTTGCTTACTTATTCAAGATATACAGAATACTACTATCACTACTATTACTATTAGTACTACTACATCTACTACTACTACCGTCATTACTAGTACTATTACTTATATTACTACTGTTTCTACCACTACTGGTACTCCTATTACCACTGTTGCTACTACTGCTACCACCACCACTGCTACTGCTACCACTGCTACTGCTGCTGCTGCTGCTGCTGCTGCCACTGCTGCTGCTGCTACTGCTGCTGCTGCTGCTGCTGCTGCTGCTGCTGCTGCTGCTGTTGTTGTTGCTGCTGCTGCCACTGCTGCTGTTTCTGTTGCCACTGTTGCTGCTGCTGCTACCACCTGCTGCTGCTGCTGCTGCTGCACTGCTGCTGCTGCTGCTGCTGCTGCTGCTGCTGCTGCTGCTGCTGCTGCTGCTGCTGCTGCTGCTGCTGCTGTGTCACTGCTGCTACTACCACTGGTATCACTGTTACTGCTGCTGCTACTGCTGCTGCTGCTGCTGCTACTACTACTGCTGCTGCTGCTACTGGTCACTGCTGCTGCTACTACTATTACTTTTGCTATTACTACTACTACTACTACTACTATGGCCACTACTACCACTACTACATCTACAAAACACACACATACAACAGAACAGCTTTCAATTAACAACAAAAAAAACTAAAAAGATAGAATATAATATAACAAATATAAAATCAAGTAATGGTCCATATGAATTCATTAGACAACCACAATAACGGAGAACTCAATAGAATAGAACGTAGATAACACAACTGGCAAAGAGAAGATAGGAGTAACAACAAGACCATGATCACACACACACACACACACACACACATTTAATTACAGTCACCTTTGCCTATATCTTCCACAGTTCAGCTCGCATGAGATTAGGAGAGAGAGATTAACTTCCGTTTCATTCCTCCCTTAATTGATAAAAAAATTAGATAGATTTTCCTGAGAGAGAGAGAGAGAGAGAGAGAGAGAGAGAGAGAGAGAGAGAGAGAGAGAGAGTGTTCCCAGTCCGAGAGGAAGTGAGGGGGAGGGAGATGAGGGAGGGAGGAAGAGATGAGGAAAAATGATCTTCTTCATTATTTCACATCAAAAGTAAGATTCATCAGACAACTAAACGTCATTACCTTCCAATTTGTGTGATGGCTTAATATAATAGAGGGAGAGATGGAGCTGGAAAAGACCATAACACCATTAACCTCTCTCTCTCTCTCTCTCTCTCTCTCTCTCTCTCTCTCTCTCTCTCTCTCTCTCTCTCTCTCTCTCTCTCTCTCTCTGCACAATCTAAATACTAAACATAACCATAAATAATACATCTGAGTTTCACGAAGCACTGTCATTTATTACTGTGCTCAAACTCATCATCATCATCATTAGCGTGAGTCAGGTGTGAGTAACGCAGGTGAGCTGGCGAGCATTAAATGAGTGTGCTGATTGGCAGGTGTGTGAGGGATGTCCGTGATGTATTATCGCTATTGATGTTGCCATTAATATTATCATTACTTTTAGTAGTTGTATTAGTAGTGGTAGTGTGATTATTATTATTATTATTATTATTATTATTATTATTATTATTATTATTATTATTATTATTATTATTATTATTATTATTGTTATTATTATTGTTGTTGTTATTATTGTTGTTATTGTTGTTGTCATTGTTGTTGTTGTTGTTGTTATTGGTGGTGATGATGGTGTTCGTGGTGGTTAAGCTTGTTCTGGTAGTGGAGAGGAAGGAGAGGAGGAGGAGGAGGAGGAGGAGGAGGAGGAGGAGGAGGAGGAGGAGGAGGAGGAGGAGGAGGAATACAAAGGAATACAAAAGAAAGCCAAACAGCAACAGACCTCTTGGTCCTTTCGAGTCATTTCGGTAACTACTTCTAACTGGCTACAGATAAGAGAGACAGGACAGTACAAAAGAAAGCTCCTCCCCATCCTCCACTCCCTCCAGCTTTCGCTGCCATGGAAAATAGTTTGGAAAA
>NC_059275.1:8449984-8482484 GCF_017591435.1 Portunus trituberculatus
AGAGAGAGAGAGAGAGAGAGAGAGAGAGAGAGAGAGAGTATTTTAAGGTGTTTTCATGGTTCTAGTGACATGTTAACAAGATTTCTACATTGATAACAGGAAAACACGCGTGAGAATACTGCTCTCTGGAGTGAGAGAGAGAGAGAGAGAGAGAGAGAGAGAGAGAGAGAGAGAGAGAGAGAGAGAGAGAGAGAGAGAGAGAGAGAGAGAGAGAGAGAGAGAGAGAGAGAGAGAGAGAGAGAGAGAGAGAGAGAGAGAGAGAGAGAGAGAGAGAGAGAGAAGAGAGAGAGTTTCAGAATAATTGGCCCAAGTGTTTCCAAGGCAAGGATGACCAAGACACTCACCTGCGCCAATTAAGACGCCACCGTGTCATTCCCAATCAAATTACCTGAGAGAGAGAGAGAGAGAGAGAGAGAGAGAGAGAGAGAGAGAGAGAGAGAGAGAGAGAGAGAGAGAGAGAGAGCTATTAGTGTCGATCAGCATATACAACCCTATAAAATTCTCTCTCTCTCTCTCTCTCTCTCTCTCTCTCTCTCTCTCTCTCTCTCTCTCTCTCTCTCTCTCTCTCTCTCTCTCTCTCTCTTAAACTCTCTCTCTCTCTCTCTCTCCTCCTCCTCCTCAGGTTAAACAAGACAGGCATCTCCTCCTCCTCCTCTTCTCTTCCTCCTCTCCTCCTCCTCCTCCTCCTCCTCCTCCTCCTCTTCCTCCTCCTCCTCCTCCTCCTCCTCCTCCTCCTCCTCCTCCTCCTCCTCCTCCTCCTCCTCCTCCTCCTCCTCCTCTTCCTCTTCCTCCTCTTCTTCCTCCTCCTCCTCCTCCTCCTCCTCCTCCTCGGCTCGGCCGTCCATTTCACGACGCTGTTGTTGCTCTTCTGGCAAAAACGCGAGCCAACTAGCACGGCCAGGGACAACGTAAATAGTAATGTTAATGCTGACACAGCTCAATCTATTCAAAATTTTGTCAAGTTTTGCTTTGTAAATGCTCGCAGTATCAGAACTAAATTTCAGGATCTTGAAGAAATCGTTTGCATGGAGGTATATGATGTTATCGGCGTAACGGAATCGTGGATTTATATAGTAAACAGAGACTCTTTGGCCAAATTCTCAAAACCCGGGTTCAGTTTATTCAGTTGTGAAAGAAACGAAAGAGAGGGAGGCAGGGTGCTCCTGTACGTTAAAACTAATCTTCACCCAATTGCAAAATCCACCACGAAAATAGCTAATATAAATGCGTCATTCATTCAGCTTAACCTCCAGTCCCGCAAAATCGTAATTGGTATTATTTATAGACCTCCAAGTCAGTCAACGGCAGAAGACAACCAACTTTATGAACAGATAGCTGAAATCTGTTGCGAAAACGAAACCGTAATCTTTGGTGACTTCAATCTTCCTATACGTAGATGGGGCGATCCTTTAAACTCACATACAGGACTCAGTTTATACGCGAACTTGCTCGAAAGCAGCCTTTATCAATTAGTAGAACAGCCGACAAGAGGAGAAAATATTTTAGACCTTGTCTTAACTACGAATGAAAACATTGTCGGAAATGTAAAAGTAGGACCTGAGTTCAGTAGCAGTGACCACCGGGTGATTACTTTCAGTATTCAAGAAAATAAATCTATAATAAAGGAAAGTAAAGAAAAAGTACCTGACTATCAAAGGGCCAACTATAGAAAACTTAGAAACATTCTTGCGCAAAGCGATTGGAGTGAGCTCTCGGGAAACATAAGTATTAACGAAGCATGGCTAATATTTACATCCAATCTTAACAAAGCAGTAGATGCATCTGTTCCACTACGAAATAGGCGCTCGATCGTTAACTCAAAACCGAAGTGGTGGAATACGGAAATAAAAAATAGCCTCCTTGCTAAGAAACGCGCATTTCAGAAATATAAGCTCACTCAAATAAACAGTGATAAGATAGAACACGACCGATTACGCCGAAATACCAAAGCACTCATCAAGAGAAGTAAGAAAAACCTCGAGCTTCACATTGCAAATTCCAGTAAGTCTAATCCCAAGGAATTTTTCAGCTACATTAGAAAGAAAAGACCTTACCATCAGAAATAGGCCCATTAAAAATGCAAAACGGCGAGTACACTGAAAACGATACCATGATGGCAAATATCTTAAATAACTACTTCTCAACCGTATTCACAGAAGTTAACTTAGAACAACAGCCGACTCCTCGCATTCAAAGTAATAACGTCTTTCTGAATACGTGCACATTTGAAGAAAACGAAATTTTGCAAGCGATCAGTAAAATTAAAGTAAACAAAACGCCGGGCCCTGATAGAATTTCTCCAAGAATATTAAAAGAGGCTAAAAATGAATTAGCTAAACCACTTTCGATACTGTTTGGTAAATCGTTAAATACTGGAAAAGTACCCGACGAATGGAAACTCGCGAACGTTACACCTATATTTAAAAAGGTAACAAGTCTGAAGCTCAAAATTATAGACCGATAAGCCTCACATCGGTGGTAGGTAAACTAATGGAATCGCTTATACGAGACAAAACGGTAGCATTCCTCGAAAGTAATAACATCATCAAGGACTCTCAACACGGATTCAGAAACAAGCGATCATGCCTTACAAACTTACTCGACTTTTTCCATCACGTATATAATCTGTTCGACGACACTAGGGCGGTTGATATAATTTATTTAGATTTTCAAAAGCCTTCGATAAGGTTCCCCACAAACGCCTCATCAATAAACTAAAAGCTCACGGTATAACTGGCGATCTCGTTACATGGATCGAAGACTGGCTATCGGGCCGTGAACAGCGTGTAGTAATAAACGGTAAATCGTCAGAATGGACCAGCGTAAGTAGTGGCGTTCCTCAGGGATCAGTCTTGGGACCGATTCTTTTTATCATATATATAAACGATATCGAGGAAAATATTAACTGTAAAGTATCAAAATTCGCGGATGATACAAAAATTGCAAACAGGGCGGACTCAGTAACTCAGCGTCAACTTTTACAGAACGATTTAGATACCCTCGTCGAATGGTCTAAAACGTGGCTGATGAATTTCAATTTTGACAAATGTCATGTTCTACATATTGGAAATAGTAATCCACGAGCGAACTACACAATGGGGAATGCTTCCATAAAGAGCGTACAGAGAGAAAAGATCTTGGCGTTGTAATATCGGCTGACCTCAAACAAAGTAATCAATGCACCGAAGTTGTGAAAATCGCAAATAAATTAGTCGGCTTTATCGGAAGATCATTCACATTCAAAACGGAAGAGATAATATTAACTTTATATAATTCGCTCGTACGCCCGCACCTTGAATATAACGTACAATTTTGGTCACCCTATTATAAGAAAGACATTGAAAAATTAGAAAGTATACAGCGTCGATTAACTAAAATAGTTCCAAGATTACGTAATAAACCATACGAGGAACGACTTAAAGAACTAAATTTATTTACTCTTTCCAAACGTCGATTACGAGGGGACCTTATCACACTCTTCAAATTTTTTAAAGGATTTACGAATATGAATCCTGATAGCTTCCTAACGCTTGACCGGTCAAATTTCACCAGAAACAACGGTTTCAAGGTAATAGGAAAGCGATTTAAAACAAACGAAGCCAAACATTTTTCTTTAATCGCATTATCAATATTTGGAACGGTTTGCCATCGAACGTAGTTGATTCAGGTACTATTGAGACATTCAAAATTCGTCTTGACAAATATTTCGAAACTAATCCCCGGTTGTCACTGTTTATCTCCGAGTAATTTGCGCCGTCCATAAAGAAATATGCCTCAGATCGTGAATTGCGGGGTGTTTCGCGAATACACTTACCCTCCTTACACGACACAGACAGCCCCGAGTTAACGGTCACTACTACTACTCTCGACCTGTGACGGGCTGTGGAAAGTCAGGAGCCCTGACAGTAGTGATCATCATCGGGAATTAAAGTACCAGGGTCACTGCTGCAGGGGGTAACCATGTAGTGTGCGGCGCCCCTTAGTGGGAAGTACACTTTTACAGTGGACTGAACGGAGCTGGGGCCTGATTGACTGCTGCCTCCTTGAAAGCGCCAGGCAAGGCTGCCGCACCACCTCTTGACCTCTACACTGTGTCCACATTTACATTACACTATACTATACTTACACTCACAGATAACCCTGAGTTAACGGTCACTACTCCCACTTTCGACCTGTGACGGGTTGTGTTTGTCTAGGGCCCTGTTAATTTTTATCACCATCAGGACAACCAGGGATCAATGTTGCAGGGGAAATCAGTGTACGGCGTCCCTCCAAGGGAAAGTACGCTTACTCAGTGGAGTGAACGGAGCTGAGGCCTGATTGACTGCTGCCTTATTTGAAAGCGCCAGGCAAGGCTGCCGCACCACCCACATCCGACATCCACACTGTGACTCAACCCACACGCACATTCACCACACTACATAACCGTCAAGCACCTACATAGTCCCCCACAAATAACAGTAGACGTAGATTATAACTTCTTTTCTCTATCCTCTAAAATTCCATTTGGTTTTTCAATACCACATGGTGCCTTTCCTTTTCCGGCCGGCTTCGGCTGGTGGGATGGGTGGGTGGGGAGGAGCCTTCTGCTTTGCTGTCCTGTCTCTCACACTGTGAAGTTAGTATAGAATAGTTAACCAAGCAGCCTAGTAAGGAGCCCAGGATCTCTTGTTGTTTAGTCTTTCCTTTGTATTCCTTTGTATTCCTCCTCCTCCTCCTCCTTTTATAATATCATGTGCACTTCTACCTCCTCAATGTCATACTCTATACTCCATGCTCCTTCTCCTCCTCCTCCTCCTCCTCCTCCTCCTCCTCCTCCTCCTCCTCCTCCTCCTCCTTCTCCTCCTCCTCCATCTCCTCCTCCTCCCCCTCCTCCTCTCCTCCTCTTCCTCCTCTTCGTCTTCTGCTACCATGTTATCTACCGGCAACTTGTCATCATCCATATTATACTCTCTCTCTCTCTCTCTCCTCTCTCTCTCTCTCCTCTCTCTCTCTCTCTCTCTCTCTCTCTCTCTCTCTCTCTCTCTCTCTCTCTCTCTCTCTCTCTCTCTCTCTCTCTCTCTCTCTCTCTCTCTCTCTCTCTCTCTCTCTCTCTCTCTCTCTCTCTCTCTCTCTCTCTCTCTCTCTCTCTCTCTCTCTCTTCTCCCAACACTATATTATGTCTTTTCTTCTTCTTCTTCTCTCTCTCTCTTTTCACCTCCTCCTCCTCCTCCTCCTCCTCCTCCTCCTCCTCCTCCTCCTCCTCCTCCTCCTCCTCCTCCTCCTCCTCCTCCTTCTCCTCCTCCTCCTCCTCCTCCTCCTCCTCCTCCTCCTCCTCTTTCATACACATACACTTTCTGTTATTGGTTTCTACGAAGAACTACTCCTCCATCTTCCTCCTTTCTATTCCTTCTTCATTTATCATTTTCTCCTCCTCCTCCTCCTCCTCCTTCTCATCCTCCTCTTCCTCTTCCTCTTACTCCTCTCTTCCTTCTGTAATTTCTTTTCCTGATCAAAAAGGAGAAAAAAAAAGGAAAATTAAAGAAAATATTAGAATGGGTTTTGTTTTTCTGCATTATATATTTTTTTATGTTTTTTTTTCCTCAATATTTAATGGAGTGTCTTATGTGGTATTTCTCTCTCTCTCTCTCTCTCTCTCTCTCTCTCTCTCTCTCTCTCTCTTGTCACGTAATTTTCCAGTATTTTTTTTACGTCTGTTCTTTTTTTTTTTATTCTCTTCATCTGTTTTTATTTTTCTTCCAATTCCTTTACTTCCATTTTTACTCTCCTTTTGCTTTCTCGTAATTCTTTCCTTATGACTTCTCTCTCTCTCTCTCTCTCTCTCTCTCTCTCTCTCTCTCTCTCTCTCTCTCTCTCTCTCTCTCTCTCTCTCTCTCTCTCTCTCTCTCTCTCTCTCTCTCTCTCTCTCTCTCTCTCTCTCTCTCTCTCTCTCTCTCTCTCTCTCTCTCTCTCTCTCTCTCTCTCTCTCTCTCTCTCTCTCTCTCTCTCTCTCTCTCTCTCTCTCTCTCTCTCTCTCTCTCTCTCTCTCTCTCTCTCTCTTCTCTCTCTCTCTCTCATGATTCATACGCTCTCTCTTCTCTTCACAAACCATTTATCTCAACCTTCCTTCTTCCTTTCTTTCTCTTGCCTTTTCACATTTCTTCGTCATTATTATTGCCTTTCGTCCTTCTTTTACTCTTTAATTTGCTGTCTCCCCCTCTCTCTATCTCTCCCTCCCAGTCTCTCTCTCTCTCTCTCTCTCTCTCTCTCTCTCTCTCTCTCTCTCTCTCTCTCTCTCTCTCTCTCTCTCTCTCTCTCTCTCTCTCTCTCTCTCTCTCTCTCTCTCTCTCTCTCTCTCTCTCTCTCTCTCTCTCTTTGGCCAAAGTCTTTACTATTGTAATTCCAACGTAAGTTTCTGAAGCTGTATAAAATCACCAAATAAGAATGGATGTGGAAACGAAAATTAATAAAGAGGTTAAAATTTATGTACGATTAGAGCATTTTAATGACATCAGGAAGGGTCTATGAAGGTCAGAAGATTAATGGCTAGAGTATTCACTATTTTAATCCTCCACATATGTTTCTGAATCTGTATAATATCACCAAATAATAAGCAAAATAAATATAGAAACGCACCATGGTACGATTAGAGCATTTTAGTGACATTAGGAAGGGTCTGTGGATGTCAGGAGATTAATAGCCAGAGTCTTTACTATTTCAATCCCTCACACAAGTTTCTGAAGCTGAATGAAATCACTAGATAGTAACCAGAATGAATATGTAAACACGTTATGGTGCTGAAGGGGTTTAGGCGATTCTTAGCCTCGTAACAAACTACATAGATGGTTGGCTGGACAAGGTAACATAATTGAAGGTAGCTCTGAGAGAAGTGGTGTGTGGGTGGAGTGTGTTCATTCAGTAACCCTTCATCTTTTCCTTCTCCTACTCCTTCTCCTCTACTTCTACTCCTACTCATAGAATCTGTAGTGGTGGTTTCGACATATAAATAACCATGCTGGGTCTACTTGGGCCGTGGCTGTCTGTCTGTTTCTTTGTATTTCTCTTGTATTTCCTCGCTCTCTCGTATGTGGATCCTTGTGTTGGCTTTGGTGGTGGTGGAGGTAATGGTGTTAATGGTAATGAGAAGATATTTGCATTACTATTCCAATTATTATAACTAAAACTATTACTACTACTACTACTATTACTACTTCTACCACTACTACTGCTACTGCTACTACTACTACTACTACTGCTATTACTACATCATGCCTTCCACTTATGGTGATGTAATTGGTCGACGTGTGTTTTTCATAATCTTTTATCTCCTCTTTCTCCTCCTCCTCCTCCTCCTCCTCCTCCTCCTCCTCCTCCTCCTCCTCCTCCTCCTCCTCCTCCTCATTCTCCTCCTCTTCTTCTTCCTCCTTCAACACGCTTCCCATTTTCATATTAAGGAGTCAAGGTGTTTTTCTTTCCTCCCTCCTCCAGCATAATAAGTCTTTTCCTTCTCTCTCTCTCTCTCTCTCTCTCTCTCTCTCTCTCTCTCTCTCTCTCTCTCTCTCTCTCTCTCTCTCTCTCTCTCTCTCTCTCTCTCTCTCTCTCTCTCTTACGTATAGTTTTCCATTTTCATACATTTAGTCATTTTTTCCTCTTCGTCTTTATGCCTTCAGTTTTTTTTTTTATTATTTTACTTTTTTTATCGTAAGTCAATTTATCTTTCGTTAATATTTTATCTTTGCTTTTTATTACATTACTTCCATTTCCTTTCTTTCTTCTTTTAAACGCTTTTTTTCCTCCCTCTTCTTAATTTTCACTTCTGTTTTTAATATTTTCCTCTTTATGAAGTTTGCTGTCAAATTTATCAAGTGAACTTATCATCAATATTTTTCCCCACACTAATTAAGAACATTGTCAGTCTCTTCATTAATTATCTCTCCTCATAGGCCTGTTATGTCATTAGTTTTCTATCTCATAAATTTACTCCTCTTGCTCCGCCATCTCATAACTATCACGCATTATTTCATTGGAAACTAACGCTTTTTATTTTCATGCTTTTACTTTTTTAAACATTTTTTTTTCTTACTCTTTTTACTCCTTTTTCATAAATTTACTCTTTTTTACTCCGCCATCTCATAACTATCACGCATTATTTCATTGGAAACTAACGCGTTTTTTTCATACTTTTACTCTTTTTTTACCTTTTATTTTACTCCTTTTCCTCCCCTCTCATAAATTTTACTCCTTTTCCTCCGCCATCTCATAACTATCATGCATTATCTCATTCGAAACTAACGCATTTTTTTTCTTACTCCTACTCCTTTTTATTTTTTTTTAAGTTCTTTAAACTCGTACACTATTTTACTTACACTTACTACATTCTTAAACACTTACTATGTTTTTCAACACTCACTATACTTTTTAACACTTTATTTTTCAACACTTACTATATTCTTAAACACTTACTATATCTTTTAACACTTTATTTTCAATACTTACTATATTTTTAATCACTTACTATATTTTCTAACACTTTATTTTTTAGCACTTAGTATACGAGTATTTTTTAACACTTAGTATATTACACTTCCTATATTTTCAAAGACTTACTATATCAAACACTGACTGTATTACACTTACGTTATTTTTAAACACTAACTATATTACACTTACTATATTCCTAAACACTTACTTTACTTCAATTACTCTATTACATTTACTATATTTTTAAACACTTACTCTATTACACACGATATTTTTAAACCTAATTCTCTTTCATTCATATTTTTACTCTCTTTACTTCAGTTTTTTTCCTTATCCTTTATATTTACTCTTAAACCTCATTCTCTTCCATTCTCACTTTTTTTTTCTTATTTTCTTTTCATCTATACATATTTTCAACTATCTTTCTCTTTTTTTTCTTGCCATTCTAATTACTGTTCTCCTTCTCTACTTCTCTCATTATCTCCCTTCCATTTAGACTTTTTGCTTTAATCTGTTTCACTTCAAATCTTCCTCACTTTCTCATTCTCTTCAATATCTTAGACATTTTATTCTTCTCATTCTTTCATTTTCTTTTCCTCCTCCTCCTCCTCCTCCTCCTCCTCTTCCTTCATCTTAGTCACAAGTCTAACTCTGCTCTTTTTTTCCTTTCATATGTTTTTTTTCCTTTTTCATTCAGTCTTGTTTTATTTTCATATTCTTTTCATTCGTCTATTTGAAATCATAATTCATTTTAACCTTCCTTTTCACTTTTCCTCTTTTTGTTCCTCGTATTTCATCTTTTTCTGCACTCTTGCTTTCCTTCCAAGTGTCAAATAAGTCTTCTTTTTTTTCTCTTTTCCTCTCTTAATCTTTCCTCATACATTTCATCTCCTTTTCCTCTTCCTCTCCTTCTTCTCCTCCTCTTCTGCTTCTTCCTCCTCCTCCATTCCTTTAACTGTTTAAAATACAAGTCACGTACGTTAACCTCCTCCTCCTCCTCCTCCTCCTCCTCCTCCTCCTCCTCCTCCTCCTCCTCCTCCTCCTCCTCCTCCTCCTCCTCCTCCTCCTCCTCCTTCTCCTCCTCCTCCTCTATTACCTCCACTCCTCCAACTTACACGCAACGCTTCAGAAAAACAGAAAAACAAAAAAAACATCAACAACAGGATTCCACATTAAAAGTCGTCACTCTGAAACACTACAGGTCTTTTAAGTGTTTCCTTGCAGTACTTCTCTCTCTCTCTCTCTCTCTCTCTCTCTCTCTCTCTCTCTCTCTCTCTCTCTCTCTCTCTCTCTCTCTCTCTCTCTCTCTCTCTCTCTCTCTCTCTCTCTCTCTCTCTCTCTCTCTCTCTCTCTCTCTCTCTCTCTCTCTCTCTCTCTCTCTCTCTCTCTCTCTCTCTCTCTCTCTCTCTCTCTCTCTCTCTCTCTCTCTCTCTCTCTCTCTCTCTCTCTCTCTCTCTCCAAAAAGCCACAGTGAGAAAATGACTAAAGTTTGCCCATTCAAAGCTCTCTCTCTATCTCTCTCTCTCTCTCTCTCTCTCTCTCTCTCTCTCTCTCTCTCTCTCTCTCTCTCTCTCTCTCTCTCTCTCTCTCTCTCTCTCTCTCTCTCTCTCTCTCTCTCTCTTTTACACCTCTTTTCTGGTTTTCCTGCATTTCTTCTGTTTGATCTTATCTCCTTTTGTTCCTTCACTTTCCTCCTTCCTCTGGTTTTCCTCCTCAGCATCCTAATGAGAAGAGAAGGAGAAGGAAAAGGAGGAAGAGGAGGAGGAGGAGGAGGAGGAGGAGGTGGAGGAAGAGGAGGAAGAAAAGTCAAGAATTCAAGTAGGTACAGACATCCTTTAGGGAGAAAAAAAATACTGAGGAGGAGGAGGAGGAAGAGGAGGAAGAGGAAGAGGAAGAGTAAGAAGAGGAGGAGGAGGAGGAGGAGGAGGAGAGGTAAATGGAGAGACTAGGAAACTATACAAGTCTTTCCAACGCCGCAGTACAAACATGATTAAGGAAGGAAGGAAGAAAGAGAGGAACAGAGGAAAGAAAGAAAGAAAGAAAGAGAGGAAGGATAAAAAAGGAAGGAAAGAAGGAAGGAAGGAAGAAAGAAGAAGAAGAGTCTAGGAAGAATATTAACTGAAACCACCTCTTTACTTCCCTTTTCCTGTTTCTTTTCTTCTTCTGTCTTCAACCTAACGTCTCTAGAATAAATATCTCTCCTCCTTCTCTTCTTCCTCCTCTTCCTCCTCTTCCTCCTCCTCCTCCTCCTCCTCCTCCTCTTCCTCTAAGCTAATTACTTATATATCACTCACTTTCTCTTACTAAGCTACGTACATGAATTAGCCTTCCTCCTCCTCCTCGTTCTTCTCTTCCTCTTCCTCTTCCTCCTCTTTCCTCCTCCTCCTCCTCCTCCTCCTCCTCCTCCTCCTCTTCCTCTATCTTGTGTAACTCTCATATGTGGTAAAGCACTCAAACACGGATAGACTTTAAAATACAAAATAAAAAATAAATAAAGTTGAAATAAAAACATAAAAAAAACACTTCAAAATATGTAAATACTTCAAAAAAACGTAATAAATAACTGATTAATATTTTTTTTATTTATCTGACATTTTTTTTATTTTGTCTGTTTTTCTTTTCTCTCTCTTATTTGTTTTACTTTCATGTCACCCAGTTTCCTGTTTATCTTGTCTTTTTTTCTTTCCTTTTATGTTTTATTTATCTTCTGTTTCTCCTTCACCGCTCTCTCTCTCTCTCTCTCTCTCTCTCTCTCTCTCTCTCTCTCTCTCTCTCTCTCTCTCTCTCTCTCTCTCTCTCTCTCTCTCTCTCCATTCCTTGAGCCGTTTCACTAAAGTTTGTTTGATTTTTCCTTCACTTCCTTCCTTCATCCGTGTCTATCTTCATTACACACACACACACACATACACACACACACACACACACACACACACACACACACACACACACACACACACACACACACACACACACACACACACACACACACACAGAGAGAGAGAGAGAGAGAGCCCTGTTTCCCTTTATCTAGTTTGCTTTACCGGGGATAAATTTTGTAACGAAAGAGACGGTAGAGGAGGAGGAGGAGGAAGAGAAAGAGGAGGAGAAGGAGGGAAGGGAGGAGGAAGAGGAGGAGGAGGAGGAGGAGGAGGAGGAGGAGGAGGAGGAGGAGGAGGAGGAGGAGGAGGAGGAGGAGGAGGAGGAGGAAGAAGAAGAAAAAGTGGAAAACAGGCACAAACTCTAGATAAAAAGAAGTAAAGGATTTTGAAAGAGAAAATAAATCTAAAATAACAGAAAAAAGGGTAATAAGAATCCAAAGAATAATAATAATAATAATAATAATAATAATAATAATAATAATAATAATAATATATTATTATTTATAAGAAGAAGAAGAAAAGAAGAAGAAGAAGAAGAAAAAGAAGATGAAGAAGAAGAAAAAAGAAGAACAAGAAGAAAAATAAAGAGAAAATAGAAGAACAAGAACAAGAACAAGAAAAAGAACAAGAACGAGGAGGAGGAGGAGGAGGAGGAGGAAGACAAAGGAAGCATAAACGACAAAAAACGACTTTCTGCTCCCCGAAGTTTATGTCAGGGAATAAAATAAAGGAGAAAAAATATACAAGATACACAATGCATGGCCCGTGTGTGTGTGTGTGTGTGTGTGTGTGTGTGTGTGTGTGTGTGTGTGTGTGTGTGTGTGTGTGTGTGTGTGTGTGTGTGTGTGTGTGTGTGTGTGTGTGTGTGTGTGTGTGTGTGTGTGTGTGTGTGTGTGTGTGTGTGTGTGTGTGTGTTCAATTCAGAAGAGACACAAACATCACAAAGAGGCTCCTTTTATTTTTTTCTTATACCTTTTCTTTTTTTTCTTTTTCTTCCTTTCTTTCTTGTGCTTCTATTTTTTTTTTTTTTTCGTGCCAGACACCTATCAAAAACATTCCTTCAATTCTATTTTTCTTTTAACCCCTTCAGTACCATAATACGTTTTTTTTTTATATTAATTCTGTTTACTATTAGATGATTTTATACAGCTTCAGAAACTTATGTTGGGGATTAGAATAGTAAAGATTGTGGCCATTAATCTCTTGATCTTCATAGACTCTTCCTAATGTCAATAAAATGGTCTAATAATAAATATGTGCCCCAGTATTGAAAGGATTGATATAATTTTTTTTATTTCTTTTAATCTACATACTTTTCTACAGCTTTCCTTCCACCCCTTCTCTCTCCTACTACCTTCCATTTTAGTTTCTTTCAATCCACAAACGTTTCTAAAGACTTTCCCTTTTCCCTTTCCTCTATATACTAACACTTCTATTTTTATTTGTTTTTTTCAATCCATCTTTCTGCAACTTTCCTTTCACCTTTTTTTTTCTCTTCTACAACAATCTTTTTTTATTTATTTTTCAGTCAATAAATCTTTCTTGAACTTTCCCTTCACCCTTTTCTCTCTTCCACTACCTTCCTTTTTACTTTCTTTCAATCCACAAATCTTTCTTCAACTTTCCCTTCTCCTTTTCCTCCATATACTATCACTTCTATTTATTTTACACGCCCCATGAATATCCCACCCTTATTACTTTTACCAATAAGTCAATAATCCCTTGCAAGCTTCCACTTCTTTCCTTTCTTTCTTCCTTTATTAATCTTATTCATTCTGTTGATAAGAAAATAAGATTAAAGGCTAATCTAAATTCATCTCTTTATCATCTCAGCAAACGAGTCACATCTCACAAAGCAATTATATTTCACTATTAACAACAAATCTAATACAAAAACCAAACACAATTATATAAATGAAAAAAAAAATCACCACATTCTTTTGAATACAAGGAAGGGGAAAAGTATGAAGAAGAAGAAGAAGAAAAAGAAGAAGAAGAAGAAGAAGAAGAAGAAGAAGAAGAAGAAGAAGAAGAAGAAGAAGAAGAAGAAGAAGAAGAAGAAGAAGAAGAAGAAGAAGAAGAAGAAGAAGAAGAAGAAGAAGAAGAAGAAGAAGAAGAAGAAGAAGAAGAAGAAGAAGAAGAAGAAGAAGAAGAAGAAGAAGAAGAAGAAGAAGAAGAAGAAGAAGAAGAAGAAGAAGAAGAAGAAGAAGAAGAAGAAGAAGAAGAAGAAGAAGAAGAAGAAGAAGAAGAAGAAGAAGAAGAAGAAGAAGAAGAAGAAGAAGAAGAAGAAGAAGAAGAAGAAGAAGAAGAAGAAAGAAGAAGAAGAAGAAGAAGAAGAAGAAGAAGAAGAAGAAGAAGAAGAAGAAGAAGAAGAAGAAGAAGAAGAAGAAGAAGAAGAAGAAGAAGAAGAAGAAGAAGAAGAAGAAGAAGAAGAAGAAGAAGAAGAAGAAGAAGAAGAAGAAGAAGAAGAAGAAGAAGAAGAAGAAGAAGAAGAAGAAGAAGAAGAAGAAGAAGAAGAAGAAGAAGAAGAAGAAGAAGAAGAAGAAGAAGAAGAAGAAGAAGAAGAAGAAGAAGAAGAAGAAGAAGAAGAAGAAGAAGAAGAAGAAGAAGAAGAAGAAGAAGAAGAAGAAGAAGAAAAGAAGAAGAAGGAGGAGGAGGAGGAGGAGGAGGAGGAGGAGGAGGAGGAGGAGACGAAGAAGAACAACAAGAAGAAGAAGAACAACAACAACAACATGTCATCCTTTTAATGTCTTCAGCACCATGACACGTTTTCACATTCATTCTTGTTACTCTCTAGTGATTTTATACAGCTTCAGACTCTTATGTGGGGGGATTGAAATAGTGAAGACTGTGGTCATTAATCTTTTGACCTCCATTGACCCTTGCTAATATCAATACAATCGCCTAATCACACACAAAACCCATAGTAAAAATGCGTCCCAGTACTGAGGGGTTAATGCGACTGGTAAATGTGTAGATATGATTATTTTTCCTTACAAATAATGTAGAAATTCTGAACCAAACACCTTTAAAACAAAAGAAATCAAAACAGGACACACATACAAACCTATATAGCAGAAACAAACACCGCCACTTGTGTAAATAACAACATAAAAAAAATCACGCTTATCCTTTTAATGTTACGGAAAACTTTGCGCGTATATTTACTTTTCTAAGAAATAAAGCACGATTTCACACCAAACACCTTCAAATACAAACAAATCAAAGGGAAGCACACATACAAAACAATAAATCAGAAACCAACCAAACACTTTCAAAACACACAAATCAAAGCACACACACACACACACACACACACACACACACACACACACACACACACACACACACACAAAACAATATATCAGAAAAACACCTTCATTTCGATTCCAAGACAAACGATACGAGTCTCCTACACCGTCAGCATCACCAGCAGGAGGGAAGCACCACCACGCCACCATCGCTCCTGCCGCCGCCCTGTCAGTCACACGTTTTGGCGGCGAGGCTCCCATTCCGCCCCGCCCCACCCAGACCAGCCCAGCCCCTACCCTCCCTGGCAGCACCACGAGGCTCTAGGCAAGCAACGCCGATTTATTTCCTTCCTCTCTTGCATCTTTGCTTTCTTCGTGTTCTTCTCTCCTTATGCCTTTTGTGTGTGTGTGTGTGTGTGTGTGTGTGTGTGTGTGTGTGTGTGTGTGTCTCTCTCTCTCTCTCTCTCTCTCTCTCTCTCTCTCTCTCTCTCTCTCTCTCTCTCTCTCTCTCTCTCTCTCTCTCTCTCTCTCTCTCTCTCTCTCTCTCTCTCTCTCTCTCTCTCTCTCTCTGCCTTTGCCTTCCCTCTACTTCACATTCCCTGCCTTCCCTTCTAAGCTCTTCCTTCCTCCTCCTCCTCCTCCTCCTCCTCCTCCTTTTCCTCCTCGCAACCCACGCAGAGGAAGAGGATGCAGGGAAGGAAGAAGTGAGGAACTACAGGAGGAGATTACCGGAGGCAGGGAGAGATAGATACATAGATAGATAGATAGATTAATAGATAGATAGATAGATAGAGAGAGAGAGAGAGAGAGAGAGAGAGAGAGAGAGAGAGAGAGAGAGAGAGAGAGAGAGAGAGAGAGAGAGAGAGAGAGAGAGAAAGTAGTTCAAGTGGTCTTATTCTGAAATCCATCGTAGAATAGAAAAAGGAGGCAAAAAAGAAAAAAAAGGAAGAAAAGAAGTGGGATGGGGAGAACAGGAGGAGGAGGAGGAGGAGGAGGAGGAGGAGGAGGAGGAGGAGGAGGAGGAGGAGGAGGAGGAGGAGGAGGAGGGGAGGAGGGTACCGAATGACACATAAACATTACTCCTCCTCTTCTTTCTCCTCCTCCTCCTCCGTTCATCACCATCGCACATCCATACACGCCTCTACGTCCTTCCCTCTCCACCTCTTCCTCCCCTTTTCCCTCTTCGTTCACCTCCTCTCCTCTGCACCCTCCATTATGCCTCTCCCTCATTACACAAACCACTTTCCTCTCCTCACCTCACCTCGCGTCTCCTCCTCGCCTCACACGCCACCCCCGACACTATCATTGAGTCTGGACAAGCGGACACTCATTGTAGGGCCACGGAAATACTCGAGAGCCTCATCAGGTTGTCTGTTTCAAGGACTCGTCGCTCTCTCGCCCTCTGTTTTAGATGTGATGAGGTTTGCTCTTTACTCTCTCTCTCTCTCTCTCTCTCTCTCTCTCTCTCTCTCTCTCTCTCTCTCTCTCTCTCTCTCTCTCTGTCTGTTTTTGTCTCTTTTTTTTTAGATTTTGTTCGTTTCTTGTTTTTCTCTTCTTTTCTCGTATTGTTTGTTCCTCTTTTGTTTCCTTGTTTTGGTCTCTCTTAGTTTTGGTTGATTAGTGTGTATCTTGTTGGTGTTTGGTACTGGTGGTGTGTGTGTGTGTGTGTGTGTGTGTGTGTGTGTGTGTGTGTGTGTGTGTGTGTGTGTGTGTGTGTGTGTGTGTGTGTGTGTGTGTGTGTGTGTGTGTGTGTGTGTGTGTGTGTAATTCACCACGGTCTCCTGCTGGTCACCCAGCCAGTCTTCCCCATTACGGAGCGAGCTCAGAGCTCATAGACCGATCTTCGGGTAGGACTGAGACCACAACACACTCCACACACCGGGAAAGCGAGGCCACAATCCCTTGAGTTACATCCCGTACCTATTTACTGCTAGGTGAACAGGGGCTACACATTACGAGGCTTGCCTATTTGCCTCGCCCCCTCCGAGTGTGAGTCGAGCGTGCTAACCACTACACTGTGTGTGTGTGTGTGTGTGTGTGTGTGTGTGTGTGTGTGTGTGTGTGTGTGTGTGTGTGTGTGTGTGTGTGTGTGTGTGTGTGTGTGTGTGTGTGTGTGTGTGTGTGTGTGTGTGTGTGTGTGTGGTTTGTAGTTTCCATTCTTGTGGTTTCAATACGTGTCTAGTTTTTGTTTTTTTGTGTGTTTGTACAGGTCAGTAAATCAGAGTAGGCTTAATTTTTGAAGGATGTTGTCTGCATTTTAATTTGGTAATGTTTTTGCGTGTTTATTCATTGACTAACTAACTCCTTCTGTTATCACCCTCATTATTTCTACTATGGAGCTATCACCATTACAACAACGATCACTATTACTACTACAACTATCACCACCACCACTACTACAACTCCTGCACTTGCTTCACCTATTACCAATATCACTTTGAACCCTACCAGCATGAAACCACCTCTTTACCTTCTCTCAAGACACAATCAATACTTCAACAATGAACAATCCACTTGTCAACATCACTCGACACTAAATATCCCTTGTCAATAAACTACCAGAGCGTCTCCTACAACCTCGCCTCTTTAGCTGCTCTCTGGCGACGGGCTTACGCAATGCTCTGGGAATGCAATGGGCGAGAGGCATCACCCGGGTGCCGTCCAGGGAGCAAAAACAGGCAGAGAAATATACCCTTGAGGAACCCGCCAGCCGTAACATTATGAGTATTCAGCTCACGACTGTGTAACTCATCCTGTCTCCACTAGTCCATTCACCAATGCAAATACACACGTAGATAGACAGATAGATAGATAGATAGATATAGATAGATATTGACTACAACCAAAGATTACAGTTACAGAAGGACTTGGAAGATATGGTCCATCAAAAAATGTTCTATAAGAATTTGTAAATGGTTTAAAACAGAATAAAACTTGAAAGACACAAAACGTCCATTTATACAAACAAACGCATGAAACGCCTAAAGCACATGCACACTCATACACACGCCTAAGTCACCTGCCTTTATCTGTCCACACACACACACTTTCTTTTCACTCATCTCTCCACCCTCACTTGCCTTTCCCCTCTATAGTCACACAGAATCTTGGCTTTACCTGCCTATTCATCCACACTCACGCACTTTCCTTCATCCATTTATCCACCAACGCACGTACCAACCTTCACCTCATCTTTCTTTTCCTTTCCGTCCACATTAACGTATAATTCCTACCTTTGGTACCTGTCTACTTACACACACTCATCACTGTCTACTTGTCTCTAACTCACCTGTATTACCTTTGAGTATATTTTTGTATCCTTTTTCATTTTTCTTATCGTATACGTAACTTATAAAACTTCAGATGTTACGTACCATCGAAAACATTTAAAATCTTTCCTTGCATGTGACTTATCATGTGTTTGTTTATATTTTTTCTTTAGGGAGTTAAGTTTTAGAATTGAAGTTTAATGGATGAGATAAATTTATTTATCTCATATATTTACCCTTTAACTGCGATACACAACAATTCCCAACACCAGAAGTAATGCATGAGATCTTTATAAGCATCTGTAATAAAGAATGGGATGAAGGGAAGAGATTTCGCAATACATACACAGTTTAAAGATTTAAAGATGTTTCGGAGTGATTATTAATTTAGGAAAGATGTACCAAATAACAAGCAAAGGGTTAAGCGTGAAAACGGAGTAGTAAGCGTGGAAAAGAAAATGGAAGAGTGAGAGCGATAAAGTAAGTGTAGGAAAAGGAACAGTAAAAATGAGAATGGAAAAATAAGCCTAGGAAAGAAATTATAAGCGTGAAAACAGACTAATAAGCGTTAGAACGTAGATATCAGCGTGAGGATGGATTAGGAGGCATAGTAAGAGAATATCACACGTAAGATGAGAAAAATAGTAGCGAGAGACCAATTAGTTACCTTAAAAATGGAATAGAACGCGTAGGAACGGAAATATAAACGTGGGAAAAAGACTAACCGTAGGAAAAAAGGTGAAAAAGATTAAGTGAATCATACTCGTACAGGAGGTGAACAAAGCAGAATCTAATCTTCTTCAAATGTATACTGAATGATGTGAATAGGACACACACACACACACACACACACACACACACACACACACACACACACACACACACACACACACACACACACACACACTGCCATTTTTTTAACCTAAGCCCGCCGTGTTGTGTGAATACCAATGCTTTTGCCGCACATCTCTCGTCATTTGCCTTCTGTCGTCTTCTGTGTACCGTCCTGGTGTATCCAGCGCCTCTCTGCATGCAAACACTCCTCCACCTGCCCTCCTTCCTCCCGCATCCTTCACTCTTTCCTTCCTTCCTTACTTCCTTCCTTTCATGTTTGCCTCCTTTGTTTTTTTCGTTTCCAACACCATTCGTCTCTTGTCCTTACATTCCTTCTCTTTTCTCTTCCTTCACACACGCACTTCTGCCTTCTTTCCTCTCTTACTATTCTCTCCACCTCTTCCTCCTCCTCCTCCTCCTTTATTCCTCTCACTCTTCTCTCCTTCTCTTCCTCCTCTTCCTCCTCCTTTCCAACACCATTCCTTTCATCGTCTTATCCTTATTTTCCTTCTCTTTTCTCTTCCTTCACACATGCACTTCTGCCTTCCTTCCTCTCTCACTCTTCTCTCCTCCTCCTCCTACTCCTCCTCCTCCTCCTCCTCTTCCTCCTCCTACTTCGTTACTTTCCTTTGAACACTACTCCTTTCATCGTCTTCTTCATAATTTCTCTCCTTTCTCTTCATTCACACATTCACTTATGCCTTCCTTCTCCTCTCACTCTTCTCTCCTTCTCTTCCTCTTCCTTCTCCTCCTTCTCCTCCTCCTCCTCCTCCTCCTCGACTTGCTAGCATGGGTTTAATCAAATACACTTCACAAGCCCCGATGGAATGTGTCTTTTATATCTTCTTTTTGCACTTCAAGTTTACGTCAAGTAATTCGAGAGAGGATTGGCGCTTTTTTCTATCTTGTTATCTTTATCGCCAAGTTGTCTCGCTCGCCTAATTAACAGGTGTATTTTACTGAAGTTTTAATATTTTTTGGTGTGTTTTATTAGTTTTCTTTTCTTATTGATAGATGTATAGTTTATTAATGCATATTGTTCTGTTATATATATCCTTTTTTTTATACTGGAAACTATCACACACACACACACACACACACACACACACACACACACACACACACACACACACACACACACACACACGAATGAAGCTTCCCCTCGGAGTTACTGAGCCAGAGAGAGTTAAAAAAGAAGGAAGAAAAAGCACATTGCAAGATAAACAAACAAACACGAGCCGATATCTGAGGTAAGCAAACAAATCGAGAGGAGGGAAAATAGTGCCTCGTTTGGTTCATCAGTTTTGCAAGTTTGGATGACTCTCTCTCTCTCTCTCTCTCTCTCTCTCTCTCTCTCTCTCTCTCTCTCTCTCTCTCTCTCTCTCTCTCTGCTCCACTGACTCTCATTCGCTCACTTTTGGCGTCAAGTGTAAAAATATTCTTCTAAACTAGCGTATTTCCTCCTACTCCTCCTCCTCCTTCTCCTCCTCCTTCTCCTCCTCCTCCTCCTCCTCCTCCTCCTCCTCCTCCTCCTCCTCCTCCTCTTCTTCCTCCTCCTCGGCGACCTTGTAAGTCTTCAAGTGATCAGTCACCAAGCGGGAAATATTTCACTGTAATTTATTTCCGCTTCCTGAAGTTCTTATTGATTTTTTTTCTCTCTCTCTCTCTCTCTAATGTAAAGAAGAGAATGTTATCGAGGAATAAAAATGACTGCGCTGGTATTCGTGACAGCCATTGTGTGTGTGTGTGTGTGTGTGTGTGTGTGTGTGTGTGTGTGTGTGTGTGTGTGTGTGTGTGTGTGTGTGTGTGTGTGTGTGTGTGTGTGTGTGGTAAGTGACCGGCTGTAATTCTTTTTTATTTTTTCGCGAGCAGAATCAAGCGTGAATAAGTACACACACACACACACACACACACACACACACACACACACACACACACACACACACACACACACACACACACACACACACACACACACACACACACACACACACACACACACACACACACACACACCATGAGAGGAGGAGAAGCAAGTGTGTCAATCAATACATCTAAAATTAATCTTCTGATCCTTTACCTGTTCTCTCTTCCCTCACTTTCACTCACTCTTCCTCATTCACTCCCCATCTCACGATTTACTCTCCTTCAACTTCCTTTATTCATCATCCTTCACTTTTCCTCACCCTCCATCCTTACTTACCCCACTCTATCCTTACCTTCTCTTACCTTCCCTTACTTTACTCTTCCTTACACTAGTTAAACTTCTGCTTTATCCCCTTACTCTGATTTAAGCCAGTATTCAGAAACACTTTCTCCTCTGACCACGACAATTTTCCATGGCCACAGAGACAACTAATCGGGTTTTCAAGATAGTTTCCCTTTTAATCAACTAGAAATCTTGCCAATCTATAATCAGAACCATAGAAATACTTAAAAATACTGGAGTCTTTGGAAAACAGTGATGCCTTCCCCTCTCACTACGACAATTTTCTGAGGCCACAGAGACAGTTTCTTCTTTTAATCAAGTAGAAATCTTGCCAATCTATCATCGGAAACATAGAAATACTCTTAAAAACACGAGTATCTTTAACTGGAGTCTTTGGAAAACAGTGATGCCTTCCCTTCTCACTACGACAATTTTGTAAGGCCACAGACAAGTAGCCGGGTTTTCAGGACAGTTTCTTCTTTTAATGAACTAAAAATCTTGCCAGTTTATCATCAGAACCATAAAAATACTCTTAGAAACACGAACATTTTCAACTGGAGCCTTTGGAAAGTAGTGAGAGAGCAAAGTGTTTCAGAATACGGGTTTTACTCTCACCATTCCCAACATTCTCTCACTCCTCCTCACTGACTTCTACTCACTCTTGCTTCATGAATCTAAATAAAGACTGTGAACCATATCAACACAAACTTCTCAGTACTTTTTATTCTTACTTCTTATTTATCTTTCCCCTAATATTTCCTCTCACATTTAAATATTTTCTTTTCCCATAATCATCTAACTTTTTGCTAAACTACATTATTAAAGCGGACTCCATTAGATCATTCCCTGGTAAAAGAAAAGTCAAAATTATCTTATCTACTTTTCTCTATCCATGTAAGCTTATATTCTACTACTACTTATATTCTGTATGATACGAAAGGACTACAGTAATGAAAAGAAGGGTTAACATGATTCTGTCCTATTCATTCAAGATTCATGCAAGGCCCTGGTCACCTATAGGCTACTCGCACCTGTTTTACCAGCGAAGGAATCCGAGGTGCCATGGATTTATAGAAAGTCAATGCAGGTAATGCTTGGGTGGAATCAATGAGGGAGTTTATACAGCACTGCACTGGGAGACGGTGAATAAGTGAAGTGCATTCGTGTGTGTGTGTGTGTGTGTGTGTGTGTGTGTGTGTGTGTGTGTGTGTGTGTGTGTGTGTGTGTGTGTGTGTGTGTGTGTGTGTGTGTGTGTGTATGTGTGTGTGTGTGTGTGTGTGTGTGTGTAAACGCGCATTGATTTTGTTCTCGTTTCTATCGTTGCTACTAGTATTACTGCTGCTGTTGTCGCTAATACCACTACTACTTTTACTACTACTACTACTACTACTACTACTACTACTACTACTACTACTACTACTAACACTACCACCATCACTACCACTACTACCACCACCCACTTCTCCTTCAATCTACGATTCCCACCATAAAACCCAAGAGAGAGAGAAAAAATTAGATAAAAACAAGACAAAAACCTTTCTTATAACCAAACCACACAAAACTGCCCTTCTTTCTAGTCCAGGCATAGAAAAACAGAACAAACCAGAACCTCAAGAACCAGAGATCGAACCGTGACACAGGAGAGCCACAGACACACACGCGAACCACCCCCGTGCGTGTTGAGTGGATGGAGGTGTGAGTTAGAGAAATGTACTTGGTGGAAGAGGTGAGCGTGAGTGTATGTGCTTGTGAGTGTCTGGGGGAGGGTGACTTGTGGAAAGAGAGTCTGGCTGGCGAGTGAAGTAGGAGAGTTGAGAGTGCTGAGGATGTTAAGAGATAGCTGGTGGAGGATAAGAGTTCTGGTGTTCTTGGAAGGGTAGGGGGAAGTTTAGTGGTGTCTAGAATGGTGTTGAGGTCGTGGCGTGAGAGGAGGAAGGCATGGAGAGGGAGAAAGAAGTGTAGTGACATGATTAGCGAGGAAGAAAAGAAATGAAGTTGGAGAAAAAGAAGATTAGCAGAGGGAAAGGCTGCTGAAGGTATCTCTCTATCTATCTATCTATCTAACTGTGCGAAGAGTGAAGAAACTAGCGTGACAGAAGATGCGGTCAGACAGTAGGAGGAGGATCTTCAGTGGAATGCTTGTGGTTGTCTTGAAAGGGAGGACGGTAAAAAAAATGAAAGGTAGGGGAGAGAAGTTGTTGCACGAGAGGAGGACAAGGAAGATGAGAATGAAGATAACAAGAGGGAGGAACGTGTGTGTGTGTGTGTGTGTGTGTGTGTGTGTGTGTGTGTGTGTGTGTGTGTGTGTGTGTGTGTGTGTGTGTGTGTGTGTGTGTGTGTGTGTGTGTGTGTGTGTGTGTGTGTGTGTGTGTGTGTGTGTGTGTGTGTGTGTGTGTGTGTGTGTGTGTGTGTGTGTGTGTGTAAGTATATGTCAGTCTGTGTGGCGCTAGGGAAGATGGAAGGGTTCAAGAGGGTGTGTGTGTGTGTGGTTGGGTGGGCAGGCTGGCTGGCGGGCGGGAGGGTGGGTGAGACGCATTGCACGGATATAGAAGCTAAAAATATATATCGCATGTAAAGGAGGAACTGAGGATGAGTGTTTGCTTTGACGAAGCGCTGCTGAGTGGAATGCAGATCAATTACTCGCTCCGTCACTCCCCAAAATAATAATCGCTCGCTGCAATCGCCGTTTTAATTCAACAACTACTCGTATTGGCTTCTTCTCTGTCCCTTCCTAGCGCCGAGGAGAAAGCCTTGAGTTCGCGGCAGACGAAGGCGTGAGTTACAGGGCTGGTGGAATGTAAAAAGGACTTGTCGCTTACCAGGAATCAAGATGGATTTTATTTATGTATACGATGTTGGATTGAGTTTGCAGAAGAGTAGAAAAAATATATGCGAATGGATTTGTATTGCAGTTCTGTTCATACTTTCATTCATAGTGGATGTGCAGTATTGATAGTGCTTGTTGTTGTTGTTGGCGGTGGTGGTGGTGGTGATGATGATGGTGGTGGTGGTAGTGGTGGTGGTGGTGGTGGTGGTGGTGGTGATGATGGTGATGGTGGTGGTGGTGGCGGAGGTGGCGGTGGTGGTAGTGGTGTTTTGGTCGTTGTTGTTGCTATTGTTACTATTACTCTTGCTACTACTACTATTGCTATTACAGAACCCGTTTTCTTCCACCTACTCTTCTTTTGCGTCCTCTATCTCTTCCTTCTCATCTTGTTTTTGTTTTTATTCCTCCTCCTCGTCCTCTTACGACTACTACTCCTCCTCCCACCACTATCACCACCACCATCATCATCAACACAACGAAAAATTACAAAGCGCTATCACTCCATCTACAGAGTCAGCCCCGTTCCCTTTTCTTTTTTCTTCCCCTTCCTATTCTCCCTTTCCGCATCTTGAAAACCACAATACCAACTCCCTACAAAAGAACAAAAGGACAAAGGAGTGCTCCAATATGCCCTTCCCGATATTACGACTGAGGTCACACTCTCCCCCTAAAAGGCTCTACTCAATACTAAGGACCTCTTCCCTCTATGTCTGCCTTGCTATCAACCTCTCCAGCCAGTCTTTCATACCCAGCCAGCGCCTCTCATTCCTGCCTCGCCTCTAGCCAGCCCCACTCTCGTCCTAGGAGCCTTAAGAGTAGTAAAGGAAAGGCTGCTTCAGATCTATACTGTTCAAGGGCGGTGTCTTCTTGGCCTTCTGCAGGTTATTGATTATGATGATGCACAAGTGAAAGGGATGAGATGAAGGAGATTAGGAATGAAGGGGCAAGATGAAGGGTAAATAAGTGAAGGATAAGGGAAGGCCTGTGAGATGGATCAAGGAAGTTAAGGAAGGGAAGGAGCGGGTAAATGGTTAAAGGGGGGATTAAAATGTAAAGGTAATGAAAAATACGTGAATGAGGTGAGGATAAGGGATGGAAGTTAATAAAAAGGTGAGACAAAGAGTGACTAGGTGATAGAATGAAAAGAGAAGGATGATGAAAGGAGAAGAATACAGAGAAGCATAGGAGAGAAGGATGAAAGGATGACAAGTACGAATAAGGGTGAAAGTGTGAATTAAAGAAAGAAAAGGGATACCTGGATAAAAACAAAAATGAAGAAAAAAATAATGAAGAAACAAAAGAAGAACATAAGGAAGTGAGACAAAAGGAAAGGAAGCGTGAAATGGTGGCAGGGAATAAGGCTGACAAGATGAAAGGGTGACAAAAGGTGACAAAGGATGGATACCGAGTTTGCCTGCTCTCATAACTCACCAAAACCACCACCACCATCACCACTACCACCACCACCATCACCACTACCACCGCCACCATCACCATCGCTGCATTTCCCGCCACTGACGTTCATGAGTTGGTTGCAGTGATGGTGACACAACACATGGGCGATTTGGCGGCAGTGTACGTGCTTTGTTTGCGGCTGCTGTGGTGGTGGTGGTGGTGGTGGTGGTGGTGGTGGTGGTGGTGCAGGAGTGAAAGTTAACGTGCAATGTGTTCAGCAGTTAAATGAAATCAAACAATACATATGCAAGCACGCACTCACGCACACACGCACACGCACACGCACACACACACACACACACACACACACACACACACACACATACACACACACACTACCCACCTATGCAAACACCTCAAACACCAAAATCTTCCTCAAAAACTCACCCAGACATCAAATCCCACTTCACACTGAATAAGACAAATGGAAAAACCAACAAAAAAATTAACATAAACACTGAAGGAAGACAAAAGCAGCAGTATACAAGCACTCTGAGGCACAAAGGAAGACAGACGCAGCGACAGGGAGACGAAAATGCCGATTAAAGGCACAATGAGAGAGGAAATCCAGGATGCAGTGAGGCGCAGGAGGAGGAGCAGTGGGTGGGCGGCGCTGGCGAGGGTCCACTGATACACGATCTCAGGGCTAGAAGGTCCGGTACAGCGTCCCTGCCTCCCCTCCTCTCCTCCGCGCCTCCAGTGCAGGTCAACGGTCGAGGTGACGAAGGGCGGCGCAGGAGAGGTGGTGAGATTAGATAAGACTTGAGATATTGCACCACAGGAGTATCAAGCTACCTTCAGAACTAAGTTTAGCACGAATGAAGACTGGTTCTACTTGTTTTTGTGTGGAATGGTCAAGAATTTTACTTGTCTCGTGGCTGGCCTGACTCTCGCACAACTGAATAAACGGTAGGATAAGATTTCCTTGGAGTAATGCAACAGCAGAGTTTCAGAGCGTCTCCTAAACTAAGTTAGCTCAAATGACAACTGTTTGTAGTTTTCCTTTATTCTTAAGATCATTTGAATATTTCTTTGTCTTGCTTTTAGGTTGTGTAGTCACTGACCAACTTCCATCTTACGTTAAAAAACAACGTTGGGATAAAATGTTGTTTGTGTGACATTAATTATCAATACTGATCCTCTACCACTACCATCTTTTGTCTGGAAGGTAATAGTAATACCATACTCCAACATTATCACTATATATTGTAAGGAAATAAGCAATGCGATAAGGAAATTAGTGAAACTACATGCCAAACTTCCTTACTTAAGACAAGGAAACTTAATAAGAACTACCATCAATTTGTCAGGGAAGTTAGTAACTTTATATCCCACTGCTGCCACCAGTTACGTTAGAGAAATGTACGTTTATGCAGACTTGTACCGATGCTTTAGGAATTCTATAGCTGCTTCTTGTTATCTAGGCCTGTCATGAGCTGCTTTAAGATACACCACTTAAAGTACCACGAGAAACAGGCAAGTTAAGTGAATCAGCGAGAAACAGGTAACTTACACGAATCACAAGACACTATCTCTACTACTTCTTCACACTTCCATCAATCATTTTAGACTCTTCCATTATTGTCGCCAGTAATATTAAGCCACTGACACAAGAATAAACTTATATTCCTGAAAACCTCATTACAACTTTGTCCATACTAATCTGATGAATACGTTGTCCACCCTCTTAATGCATGACACTGACGACCTGAATACATGAGCCTCTTATTCACACAGACGCTCAGAATGTCCACCAATCAAACGCAGCGCCCCAGAGTGATCACTAATTGCGCATCCACATGAGGGACATGAGTCCACGAGGCTCATTCATCTTATTGGAGAGAAATTAGGTAAGTGAATGAGACGGATAGGGGAGAGACGCAAGGTGAGGTAGGAGTATTAAATTTTCTTATAGGTTTTTACAAAATAATACCTCTATAGAAAATTATTACAAGTGTAGACAGAATCACGAGGCTCATCCATATATAATATAACTTTAGATAAATAAATGGAAGGGATGGTACTGAGACTCAGGCCAAAGGAGGAAAATAACTTTTCCTTACCTTTCAACAAAAAAAAAGTGTTCAGGGAAGATCATCACAGTAAAACCTGTACACGATACCTTACTGGATGAAAATTTGAAAAGCGAGTAAGAATGATGGCAAGGAAACTCAGGATGAAACAGGAGTATCAAATATTCTGCACGAGTATCAAAGTCTTCTGAGCAAGTCAATGCGGAATAGCCTTTAGTCGATAGGTAAGGGAAAGGGCATACACACAGTACTCCCACCTGAGCCAGGAATCCCCACTGCCTGTCCCACTCATCCATCATGCAGGAGGGAGTGGAGTGGACAGGGAGAGGAAGCCATCCATCACCACCAATATCAACCAACACACCATGATAAAAACCACGCCATGAAACCCAATGGCAGAGATGTGTAGTTTTATCACACACCAGCATCAAAATAAATGAATCCATAACGCAACCCTTTGCACTAAACTAATAGCAGGGGAATAAAACCTGAAAGCCAAACAGGGCCAAACGTTTGATGGTAAAGCACGTTTCCCTGCACCGAAAAACGTTACCTGGCGCCGCGTGTGACAGGTAACCGTGAGGCCAGCGCGCCCTAATACCGGTACCGACGAATGGTGACAGCAGGAAATGGTGACAGCAGAAACGAGACTCGAAAGGCAGCGTTGTGTAGGTCGGCCCATGAAACACACAGCACACAGCGAGAGGGCAAAGTAAAGCTGCGAATGGAGAAAAGTATAGATGGAACAGAACCGGCAGTTAATAGAGTCATGAGATTAAGAAGATAAGAGGTGACGAAAAGGAAAAGAGTAGAAAAGTCTAGAAAGGAGGAAAAATAGGTTAAGTGTAAAATGAAGAACTGCAGGGATGAAAGTTAAGTGTAAAAGTCCTGTGAGATGGAAAAAAAAATAGAATGGAGAATGGCCCATAACAGATGACTAATAATGAATAAATTTATTATAATTAAAGCAAAATGTCTAGAAATGAAAAAATAAAATAAAACAGGAGAAAAGTGAGACAAAGACCCAAAGAAATGGTTGATAGTAACGGATACCATTATCAGCGAAGAAAGAATGTGTAGACAGAGGGGAAAAACTGGAAAAAGGAAAGGAAATTGAAAGGAAAATAGTAACGTGAGAGGCAGATAAAAATAAAGAGAGTAAAACGGAGAAAAACTGAAACATAATATAGAGAGAAAATTTTACGAGAGAGACGTGAAAGAAAAGAAATAGAAGAATTAGGAAATAAAATAAAGCAAAAATACAATAAAAAATGTTACTGGCTAAGATAAAAGAAGTAATGAGTCTACATATGAAAACAAGAAAATATTAATATGAACAATGAAGAAAGAGAAAGATAATGAGAGAGGAATTCACAAAAATAGAATAAAAGGAGAGTAAAGATAAGACAGGAGAAACATGCAGACACAGAAGACAAATGGAAAGGAAGAGATATAAGAAGGGGAAGGGGAGGAGAGATAACAGGCACCAAAGGAAGAGAGAGAGAGAGAGAGAGAGAGAGAGAGAGAGAGAGAGAGAGAGAGAGAGAGAGAGAGAGAGAGAGAGAGAGAGAGAGAGAGAGAGAGAGAGAGAGAGAGAGAGAGAGAGAGAGAGAGAGAGAGAGAGAGAGAGAGAGAGAGAGAGAGAGAGAGAGAGAGAATTAACTATTTAATTAAGTAATCTTTGCATTTCATAACTCTCTCTCTCTCTCTCTCTCTCTCTCTCTCTCTCTCTCTCTCTCTCTCTCTCTCTCTCTCTCTCTGTGGCGCCTTCATAATAACAAATCCTCAAGTTTTCTTCTTCTTCTTCTCTCCTCCTCCTCCTCCTCCTCCTCCTCCTCCTCCTCCTCTTCCTCCTCCTCCTCCTTCTTTTAATCTACGCAAATAAAAAAGCATGAATATATTAACGACTCCCAAGAAAACTCTGGTTATCTTGCTAATTCGATGACAATAAGTGGAAGCAACATTCAGACAAAAACCTTAAAGAAAAAAATAGAAAAACTAACGGAGGGAAGAAAGGAAAGGGAGCAGGACGGAAGAGAGATAAGAGATAAGGAGTGAAGGAAAGAATACTGAAAGATTGAAGGGAAAGGCAGCGAGGAATGAAATCAAGCAAGGAAAAAAGGTAGAAAGGAAGGAAGGAAGAAATGATTGAAGAGACGAAGAAGGCTAGGAAAAAAAAGGAAAAAAGAAATGGATAAAAGAAAAAATATTGATGAAAGATAAAAATGAAAGGAAGGTTAAAAGAATAAAAGTGTTAGACAAAAGAAAGAGAGAGAGAGAGAGAGAGAGAGAGAGAGAGAGAGAGAGAGAGAGAGAGAGAGAGAGAGAGAGAGAGAGAGAGAGAGAGAGAGAGAGAGAGAGAGAGAGAGAGAGAGAGAGAGAGAGAGAGAGAGAGAGAGAGAGAGAGAGAGAGAGAGAGAGAGAGAGAGAGAGAGAGAGAGAGAGAGAGAGAGAGAGAGAGAGAGAGAGAGAGAGAGAGAGAGAGAGAGAGAGAGAGAGAGAGAGAGAGAGAGAGAGAGAGAGAGAGAGAGAGAGAGGTGTAGGACCGAAAGTGAGATCGGGAGAGACGAAGAGAAGGAGGAGGAGGAGGAGGAGGAGGAGGAGGAGGAGGAGGAGGAGGAGGAGGAGGAGGAGGTCTTTGGGTACTTTAATATCTTACTGTGGCTTCTCCAAAAGTTTCCTGGTCCTCCTCCTCCTTCACCTCCTCTTTTTCCTAACCTGTACCTGGAAGAGGGAAGAAAGAGAGAAGGAGGGGGGGAGAGATGAAGGCAAAAGGAGGTGAGGATGGAGGAGATGGAAAAGGAAGGAGAAAAGAAAACAAGGTAGTGGATTGGCAAACGGGAGAAGGAAAACACAGAAAGGAAATGAGGAGGAGGAGGAGGAGGAGGAGGAGGAGGAGGAGGAGGAGGAGGAGGAGGAGGAGGAGGAGGAGGAGGAGAAGGAGCAGGACGACGACGACGACGAGAAGAAGATTAGCTGGAGGTCCTTCAAAGGGAGAACTCAAGCCACTCTATTTCCAGCCTCGACAAAATTAATGAAGCAATTTTATGAATTTTGGGATTTTGCCTTGTGTGTGTGTATGTGTGTGTGTGTGTGTGTGTGTGTGTGTGTGTGTGTGTGTGTGTGTGTGTGTGTGTGTGTGTGTGTGTGTGTGTGTGTGTGTGTGTGTGTGTGTGTGTGTGTGTGTGTGTGTGTGTGTGGTGTCTTGATACCTTATTGCAAGAGAAGATAAGCTTTGTCCAAGTTATTTAAACCTCAAATCTCTCTCTCTCTCTCTCTCTCTCTCTCTCTCTCTCTCTCTCTCTCTCTCTCTCTCTCTCTCTCTCTCTCTCTCTCTCTCTCTCTCTCTCTCTCTCTCTCTCTCTCTCTCTCTCTCTCTCTCTCTCTCTCTCTCTCTCTCTCTCTCTCTCTCTCTCTCTCTCTCTCTCTCTCTCTCTCTCTCTCTCTCTCTCTCTCTCTCTCTCTCTCTCTCTCTCACTCCGTCTCTCTCTCCCATACAGGTGATGACAGATATCGACAGGTGTATGTAGCAGGTAAGAGAGCGGCCCCAATACCTGCCAGGTGTCGCGGGGAGCAGGTAAGGAGGCAGTATCATATCTACCAGGCTGGAGGGAGAGGTAGAGGTGAAGGGAGATTGGATAACGTGGGAGGTGAAGTGAAGGTGAGTAGAATGGAAAGGAAATGGAAGCACTGGGATACAAAATGGGAAACGATGTGTAATGGAGAAATATGTTTTGCAGGATTATGTATATGGAAATAAGGAAGACTAGAGTATATGTATAGAATAGAGTGTAAGGGAATGGAAAGAGAAAAGAAAAGGTAGAAAAAAAATGTACAGGGTTACATACAAAGAGGAAAAAGAATGTAATAGAAAAAAATATATTATGCAGGATTATGTACATGGAGTTAACAAAGACTGGGGCAATAAAAGTATAAAAAAATTAGTGTAAGGAAGAAGGAGTACTGGGATGCAAGGAAGAAAAAAAAATAGGGTAATAAAAAAGACTAATACAGGGTTACATACGAGAGGAAAAGAACTGTAATAGAAAAAATAGACAGGATTATGTGTATGGAAAGAAGGAAGACTGGGGCAGGGAAGGTATAAAGAATAGAGGGTAAAGGGAAAGGAGTACTGGGATGCTAATAGGAAAAACAAAGTAAAGTAGTAAAATAATATACAGGGTTGAATATAGGGAAATATGGAAGACTAGGGCAGCAAAGGAGTGTGGAGTGTTGAGGATTAGAGAGAATTAAAACATATAGAGAGAATATATATAGAAGCTGTTTTGAATTAGCATGGAGAGGAAAGTAATATTATAGAAATGGAAGTGATTGAAAAGAGAGAAGAGGAAAGAAGGGACATTATAGTATTAGAGAAATATAACATAGAAGAGTGAGATAGAAGGATATAATGTTGTCTTAAAGCTCCCTATAACGATGCAACACTAACAACTTCACCACTCTTCCATTCATTTACCACTCTGAAAACCAAATTCCTTATAATATCTTCTTTAAATGTATTCTTTACCATCTTAAACCGATTATTTCTTCCTACAATTTTCCTTTCTTCACTTACGTTATACTTGGATGTTTTTTTTTTTTCCTCTGCCTCCATCGCTAAATCCTCTTCTTTACCTTCACTTAACCTTCCCATCACCACCACCACTACCACCACCACCACCACCCACCTTCCTTCCATTATTTCTGACTATAATTTTTCCTTTTTTCACTTGGATACGTTTTCTCTTCTTCTTCCATCGCTAAATCCTCTTCTTTACCTTCACTTAATCTCTCCACCACCACCACCACTACCACCACCACTACCACCACCACCATCCACCTTCCTTTCACTATTTCTGACTATAATTTTCCGTTCTTCACTTGTTTTACCATGATTTATTTTCTTTCTCCTCTTCCTCCATCGCTAAATCATCTTCTTTACCTTCATTTAACCTCTCAACCACCACCACCACCACCACCTTTCTTCCTCCCTTCTTAAACCTCTCCCAACAAATAATGAAAAATGTACCACGAGCATAATTCTTCTCGATTAATTACCAGTCACTTCGGAGGGGTGTTTGTAGCAGCATACCTCAATACTCGCGCCCCTCGCCTCATCACTCATGTATGGACCACGAGGGAAGACCAGGGGAGGCAGGACTGACACTAGAGACAAGGAAGAGACAGGGGATAGACAGGGGAGACATTGGGAGAGGATACAGAGACGAAGGGGTATAAGTTTATTAGCTGTATTATAACTCAAGTAAGGGAGATGAATCAGAG
>NC_059275.1:8487484-8509984 GCF_017591435.1 Portunus trituberculatus
GCTGAGGAGACCGATGTAGCTGTGAAAAAGAAAATGTAATACAGTAAATGGGCAGGAAAAAAAGGATGAGGAAAGGGAAGAAAAGAGGAAAAATAATAAAAGGAAAGATAAGTAAAAGATGAAAAGAATGAGTAGGGAAAAGGATAAAAAAAAGGAAGAACAAGAAAAGAAAAGAAAAAAACATACTCTTCTTTGTTTTACTTCATATTGCAACTGTTTGATCAAGAAAGTCAAAGAAAAAAAATCTATAAAATAAAACAATATACAAGAGATAGGTCACTGTGGAAACACTCATTAACTTCTTCAGTACCATGACGCATTTCCATTTTCATTCTGCTTACAAATAAGTTATTTTATACAGCTCCAGAAACTTATGTGAGGGATTAAAATAGTGTAGACTGTCCATTAATCCTCTGACCCCAAAACACCCTCACTAATGTAAACAAAATCGTCTAATAATTTGCTCAAAACTCTTGGTAAAAATGCGTCTCAAGACTAAAGGGATTAAAGAAGCACTAGAAAAAAAAAGTTCCCACAATATTACCATAACCAAGACTTCCTCCCACAGAGTATCACATTTTCTATCAGGTGTCTCAAGAGAGCGAGGGACGGGCGGCAGATTATCATGAGGAGCGCCGCACCAGCCATTACACTCCCCCGAGGGCTCAGGGCAGCACCGGGGGGAAGACGCACTCTCATCTTATTAGCGCCGCGGGGGATGAACGCTTCACTCACGCTTAATTATCACGCTTCCCGCTCAGGTAAAGACGAGGACGCCTTGGACTGCTAAAGGGAGGGAAGGGAAGGGAGGGAAGGAAGGGAGGACAGTCAGGGCTCTTATTAGTTGTCAGGTGGCATTTCAATATTGCAGGTAAATATAGAAATCAATAGAGGTGATATTCATGAGGAGAGTATAATTCCATGCCACTCAGGTGTGCGATATCAGATGGATACGGATGCAAGCCAGGGCTCTTATTAGTTGTCAGGTAAGCAAAGGTGGTATTTCAACTTTGCAGGTAAATACTGATATCAATAGAGGCGACAATTATGAAGAGAGTATATGTCACTCAGGTGTGTAATATTAGACGGACACTTCGCTCTGGTGAAGGAAGGTAGTGTTTAAACTTCTCAGGTATTTCATTAATTTCTCAGGTAAACACGAGAAACAAAGTGACTAGTGAAGTTAAAAAAAAAATTCCTCTATTACTCAGATCACCAATAGTTTGCCCTTTCCTGGTGTACAGAGGCAGTAGTATTTCATCTTCCAAGGTATCTAATTAATTTCTCAGGTAAACACGAAAACAAAGTGATGAGTGGACTGAAATGAAGACATATTCGTAATTCCTATACCATTTAAGTCACAGTAGTTCCATATCACTCAGATGAGCAATAGAAAAAAGAAAAGCTAAAGAAGGCGGTATTTCATCCTTTTCAAGTAAGTAATTCATTTCTCAGGTAAACACGAGGAACAGAATGATTAGTGAACTGAAGAAACACACAACTCATATGTCACTGAGATCACCAACAGAAACTCGGCCCTTCCTATTGAACGAAGGCAGTATTTCAGGTTCCAAGGTACTTCACTCATTCCTAAGATGAACACGAAGAAAGTGACTAGTGAACTCAAAAAACACACAACTCCTATATCACTCAGATCACCAACAGAAACTCGACCCTTTTCTGATGAACAAAGACGGTATTTCAGCTTCCCAGATAGTCGCCAATCAGTTATTGTTGTTCTTTTTTTCCCAGATAAACACACAAAAAAAAGGGACTCCCAGGTAACGGGAAAAAAGTAGACAAAAAAGGAGGAAAAAATGTCTTGTGTTGTTCCACGTACACCAGGGAAAAAATTCACTCTAGTATCACTTTACATATTAAAAACGACAATAACAACACCAACGCGTCCACTATCCTGGGAAAATAACTCTAGAACGAAGAGGAAAAAAAGAGGCAGGAAGTGGAGGTAAACAGAGCGGGGGAGAAAAGTTAGAAGATAAGACAGTGGAGGAAAAGTGGAGGGTTCTAAGTAGTGGGAGGAGGATAAAGTGGAGGAAGAAAAAATATAAAAGATAGGAAGAGAAAATTAAGGAAGAGAAAATTAAGGAAAAGAAACATAACAGATTTAATAAAAGGAAACAAAAAGAAAGGGAAGGAAAACAAGGATATGAGGCATCTCGAAAGGTAATAAATACAAAAGAGGGAAGAAAAAAAAAATCTACAAAATGAGAATGGGCGGCTAAAGAACGGAGAGAGTGAATAAGGGAAATAAAACGGAAGAAAAATTAAGAGAAGAAAAAAAAAAGGTATGACGGAAGCGAAACATTGGATGGAGGAGAAAAAGGAAGAGGAGGAGGAGGAGGAGGAGGAGGAGGAGGAGGAAAACGAAGAGGAGGAAGAAGAGACGTGATAGAGACAAAAAGGAGGAGAAAAGTAAACAGACATGGGCAGGGGTGGGGGAAGGGAGAGGGGGTAGGAGAATGACCTAAAGAGTACCTGGAGACCTACATTTAATAACATACAATTACGCCACGGTATATTAAGGGGACGAGGTCATCTGCTTAGCGAGGTCATCTGCTTCTCCTTAAAGGTAATCAGGACCACGTGACCTGAGGCGGGGTTGTTGACCTCTCCATGACCTAGTGATTGGGTTTCCTGGGTCAATTAGGGTCAGTAACTTGTTCTTCGATGGTTGTTATTTGTTGTGGAGAAGTGATTGTGTGTGTGTGTGTGTGTGTGTGTGTGTGTGTGTGTGTGTGTGTGTGTGTGTGTGTGTGTGTGTGTGTGTGTGTGTGTGTGTGTGTGTGTGTGTGTTTACTTGTTTGTTTGTGTATGGTTCATTTCGGTGATTGTTTCTTGTTTGTGGATTTCTGTTTACAAAGCATAGAGATAAAAGAAAAAGTAAGTTTTATTTTCTTTATTCTAACATTCAGCCAAATATATTTTTAACCACCACACCATCCAAGCTTAGAAACAAAGAATTTTTTTTTTTTTTCAATTAAAACAAGGACATTATAAAACTTTCGTCGATTACAACTTTTTTTCAGTCCACTTGACAACAAGACACTTTTAAACTCCACACCATCAAGCTTTGCAAACACAGGTAGGTCTGTTTTCACTCAAACATACACACGTACTGGAATTTTATAAGAACACATCTTCAAATTGGAGAAAGTTAAGAAATTTGTTTATACTCCAATGGCCAACACAGTACATTATAAAATTCTACCATTAAAACTTCGAACAATCGGAAAAGTTCCTAGTCCAACATTTTATAAGCAGTATTACAAAATTTTACAGTTATACCTTCGGAATATTAGAGGTGCTCATTTTCATTCTGACAAACAACCGAGTACATTATCCAAATCCCAAGGTATACCATGAACCCCTTCAGTACTGGGACACCTTTTTATCTTGAGATTTGTGCACTTTTAGACCATTTCATTAACATTAGGAAGAGTATATGGAGGTCAGATGATTAATGGCCACTGTCTTCCCTATTTTAATCCCCCACATAAGTATCTGAAGCTGCGTAAAATCACCAAATAATAAATAAAATGAATATGGACACGCATCATGGTACTAAAGGGATTAAGTAGTGTTGTTTTTACTTTAAAGGTGTTGTTTATATATTCTAAGGTGAAGTGTAGCGTGCAGCCCTCCTAGAACACAACATTAGAGGGAGACATAACTATCCTATACACATTCTCGTCCACACCACTAATTTTTCCCCAACATTCCAGCGCAGCGTGTGGTCCAGAAGATTATGTTGTAAATTTCCTGAGTGGAATATTCACTGGAGGCGGAAGTGCTGGTAATTTTCTTGCGGGAAAGAAGTGAATGAGTGGTAATGAATTTCATCTGGACATGAAAGCAAAGAGAGAGAGAGAGAGAGAGAGAGAGAGAGAGAGAGAGAGAGAGAGAGAGAGAGAGAGAGAGAGAGAGAGAGAGAGAGAGAGAGAGAGAGAGAGAGAGAGAGAGAGAGAGAGAGAGAGAGAGAGAGAGAGAGAGAGAGAGAGAGAGAGAGAGAGAGAGAGAGAGAGAGAGAAGGAGGAAGGCCTTTCAATAGAGAAGAAAGGGTCTGAAGACGAGGAGGAAAATGAAGAGAATATGATAAAGGAGGAGGAAGAAGAGGAGGAGGAGAGAGAGAGAGAGAGAGAGAGAGAGAGAGAGAGAGAGAGAGAGAGAGAGAGAGAGAGAGAGAGAGAGAGAGAGAGAGAGAGAGAGAGAGAGAGAGAGAGAGAGAGAGAGAGAGAGAGAGAGAGAGAGAGAGAGAGAGAGAGAGAGAGAGAGAGAGAGAGAGAGAGAGAGAGAGAGAGAGAGAGAGAGAGAGAGGAGGAGGAAGAGAGGAGGCAAGAGGAGGAGGAGGAGGAGGAGGAGGAGGAGGAGGAGGAGGAGGAGGAGGAGGAAAGGAGACAAGAGGAGAGAGGAAGTAACTTAATTAATGAGGAAGAAGCGGAAGAAAACAAAAATAAAAGTAAGAAAAGAGAAGAAACAAACAGACGTAAAAAAAAGAAAACAGAAAATTATATTACAACAAACTAGACTTACGCAGAGAGAGAGAGAGAGAGAGAGAGAGAGAGAGAGAGAGAGAGAGAGAGAGAGAGAGAGAGAGAGAGAGAGAGAGAGAGAGAGAGAGAGAGAGAGAGAGAGAGAGAGAGAGAGAGAGAGAGAGAGAGAGAGAGAGAGAGAGAGAGAGAGAGAGAGAGAGAGAGAGAGAGAGAGAGAGAGAGAGAGAGAGAGAGAGAGAGAGAGAGAGAGAGAGAGAGAGAGAGAGAGAATTTTTATCTTATAACGCTTAATATACAAACCAATATGTTTAGAGCAATAATTAAACACCTTTTGGACAGTCACTCATTAATCACCTCAAAAAAAGAGTATAATATGAATGTTCTAAATTCAGTGCCCCAAAAAGATATAATTCTCATTTTTTTAATATTATCTATTCATACCAATTTGGCTTTTAACGGGAATTTATGGGCTAATGTGGATATCTTTTGGGGGTATCTCCTATTTCAAAGCCCAACAGCTAAGGAACCGTTGCCCCGAATGAGAAAGCCCAACCTACACTCGGACCGTGGACAGGATTCGAACTCGTGCGCTTGGAGACCTTTCGGACCCCCAAAGCACGCATGGTTCCACTGTACCATGGCGACCCAGATATTAGATAGAGTCATATTGTACCAGCAAATACATTCCCAGTGATCCGCCAAACGTGTACAGGAACTTCAAGGCATTAATAATCGGTAATAATCATATTCATCGGTTTAATAATTGAGGATCAAATATAATACTGCATGAATCAAAGCGTTTCTCATTACGTGTCTTTGCTAAATCCCTCTGCCACGACTAAATAGATATATAGAGAGGTAGATAGATGGATAGATAAATGGATGGACGGATAAATGGATGTATAGATAGAGAGATAGATAGATAGATAAACAGATAGATAGAAAGGTACGTAGATACGTAGGTAGATAGATAGATAAATAAATAGACAAACAGAGAGATAGGTAAATTGATATATTGATAAATAGACAGATAGATAGAACGGTAAATACATAGATAGACAGACAGATAGACAAATAGATAGATTTAAAGATAGAGAAAGATGTATAATTAGACAAATAAATTATTCATACTTACTCAAACAGATAGAGAGATAGATAAATGTATAAGTAGATACATAGATATACAAATTGAAAGATTTATTAACCACAGAATCTTAAAAACATTAAAATATACTAACGTGTCTAATAAGGAACCATCTAAGCTGTCTATCTACCTGTTAAGCTGTCTATCAATCCACTTTTATCTGTCTATATAATCTAGCTTCCTATCACGATCTATCTGTCTGTCTGTCAATCATCTTTACCACTCCATCTCTCCTCTGTCTATCTAAACTCCTTACTTCTATTTGTCTGTCTATCTATCTATCATGCTTTTTTATTTCTACTTACTTAATTCACTCCCAGATAACTTTTCTGTCAAATACCATACATTTTTTTACCTATTCCACGCTATCTGTCTATTTTTTATTCAGTTTCACACTTACATATCTATTCTTTGCTCTTTTTTACTATGAATGTGGCTATTAGTGTATCTGTCTCCCTACTTATACTTCTCTCTCTCTCTACTGCACCTGTCCCTGTGCCTGAATTTTACCTTTACATATATATTCTTCGCTCCTTTTTACTATGGGTATGGCATTTTTTATGTAATAGACATGACTACTAAGGGCAAAAAACAAATAACATTAGAAAAAAAAAGGCCAGCTGGAATTGTAGTCTCCATAAAAGATTCAAAAGTGTTATTCAAAATTCAGGGACAAATGTCTCGAAACCTCTCTCTATCAGTGTATCTATCTCCCTACTTATCCCTCTATCTGTCTACTACATTTATCGCCGTGTCACTCCTGTACCGTGGTAATGAAAGGCCGTGGTGAGGCCGAGAACAATAGCCGTCATTAGCAGGTCGGTCAATGTTGCAGAAGAGAGACTGAAGTATGATATTTTCACACACACACATACACACACACATACACACACACACACACACACACACACACACACACACACACACACACACACACACACACACACACACACACACACACACACACACCCGGTAGCTTAGTGGTTAAAGCGCTGGCTTCACAAGCCAGAGGACCGGGGTTCGATTCCCCAGCCGGGTGGAGATATTTGGGTGTGTCTCCTTTCACGTGTAGCCCCTGTTCACCTAGCAGTGAGTAGGTACGGGATGTAAATCGAGGAGTTGTGACCTTGTTGTCCCGGTGTGTGGTGTGTGCCTGGTCTCAGGCCATTCCGAAGATCGGAAATAATGAGCTCTGAGCTCGTTCCGTAGGGTAACGTCTGGCTGTCTTGTCAGAGACTGCAGCAGATTAAACAGTGAAACACACACACACACACACACACACACACACACACACACACACACACACACACACACACACACGAGTCCCGGCAAGCGGCGAGGCAAATGAGCAAGCCTCTTAATGTGTGGCCCCTGTTCACCTAGCAGTAAGTAGGTACAGGATGTAACTCGAGGGGTTGTGGCCTCGCTTTCCCGGTGTGTGGAGTGTGCTGTGGTCTCAGTCCTACCCGAAGATCGGTCTATGAGCTCTGAGTTCGCTCCGTAATGGGGAAGACTGGCTGGGTGACCAGCAGACGACCGAGGTGAATTACACACACACACACACACACACACACACACACACACACACACACACACACACACACACACACACACACACACACCTAATACCAAAAAAGAGTGGATTTGGGTGGATGGAAATGACTGAAGAAGACACAAGTGGAGGTAAGAGAGTGGAGGTGAATAGTGGCCAGTGATCTTGAAAAACGATCTTACATGTGACCTTCGGAATTTGACTATGATGGTGACCTTACAGAATAAACGAAGAAGGAAGGAGAGAAGGAGGAGGAGGAGGAGGAGGAGAAACATGAGATCCAGAGAGGAGGGAGGTGTATAATGATGAAAGAGAAGAGAAAGAAAAAAAGGAAGAAAGGAAAGAGCAAAGCAAAGAAGGAAGGAAGGAGAACAAGGAGAAGAAGAGGAGCAAGAGGAAGAAGAACATGAGAAGCAGAAAGAAAAAATGTAAAACGGAAGAAAGGAAGAAGCGAAATAAAAAAAGAAGAAAAGAGAAGGAGGAAGAGAAATATAAAAAGGTAAGAGGATAAAGACGACCAAGATGATAAGGATGTAATGGAAAGGAGGAAAGAAAACAAAGAAGGAAGGAAGGAAGGAAGGAAGGAAGAAAGGAAGGAAGGAAGGAAGGAAAGAAAGAAGACAAGATAAGAAAGAGATATAGGAGGAGAAATATGAGGCAGAAAAAGACAAGAAAAGACCACGAAGATGATAATGATAAAAAAAGAAAGAAATTAAAGAAAAAGAATGAAGAAAACAAGTGAGAAGGAAGGAAAGAAGGCAGGAAGAAAGGACGAGGTGGAGGAGTAACGTAAAATATAAAAAAAATGACAGAGGACGAGGACAATAAGGACGAAAAGAGTAAGGAAGAAAAGAACATCAAAGAGGAAAAGGATAACGGGGGAAATAAAAGAAACAAACATAAAGGAAAAAGTAGGATAATATTAAGAGATCTAGCTGTGATAAACAAGGAAAAAAGGAAGAAGATTAAAAGAAGGGAAAACAACAATAATGAGAAAAAAAATCACGGGATTTGTACCAAAGAGGAAACAAGAACAATTATCACAGTACCGACACGAAGAGGAGGAGGAGGAGGAGGAGGAGGAGGAGGAGGAGGAGGAAAAGAAGGAGTAAGAGGCTGTAGAAAATGTGATAGGAAAACTTTACTATGACACAAACTGATGACACTCTATCCCCTCGACGCTCTGAAAGGGAGAGGGGGAGAAGGAAGGGGGTGAGAGGAGTGGGAAAGGGGAAGGGATGAGGGGAGGGAATGAGAGAAGGAGAAGAGGGGGAGGGGATGAAGGGAAGGGGTGATGGGACGGGGTGAGGGAAGGAGATGAAGTGAGGGGGTAAGGAAAAAGGAAGGAGTGAGGGGAGTGGATGAGGGGATGGAGTGAGGGGAGAGGGTGAGGGAAGGGAATGAGGGATGATCACCATAGCAAGATAAAGGGACACTGAGACTAGAGGGGACACGAGGGAGATAACGACTGATCTCGTTTTGCTGAGTGTCTAAAGAGAAGAGGAAAACGAAATACAAAAAGGAAAAGTGGGAAGAAAAAAACGAGAAAAAAGTTAATTAAGGGAAAATTGATAAGAAAAAAAGTGATGCTCAGAGAAACATAAAAAGCTTCTAAGATTATAATAAAGATATGAAAATAAATCCTGTAGAAAAGAAGAGATAAAACAACGGAAAACAGAGAACAGAAGGGAAAACACGTAAAAATGTAAAAGAATTAGCCATAAATATCAACCATAGATAAACATACAAAAAGTCAAGAACTGAAAGGAAACATGAAAAAAAATAATGGAAGAAGAAAACTAAGAAAAAAAAAACTGATAGAAAGATTAATCAAAACAAAAAAAATATAGAAAAACGAAAATAAAAAATTAAAACAGGAAATAAATAAGATACATAGTAAATTAAAAATAAATAATGGAAAAGAAAGACAAGATAAAAAAAGACTGAACGAAAAATCAATCAAAACAAAAAAATACAGAGAAACGAAAATAAAAAATATAAAAACGAAATACACAAGATACATAGTAAAAAAATAGAAAAATAAAATAAAAGGCAAGAGGAAATAAAAAAAAACAAAGTAAAGGATGAAGAAGGATGAAGTGATTAAGACTAAGCGGAAGAAGGAAGGAAAATTTAAAAAGATAGGGAGGACAAGAGAGGCTGCCTGAAGGTGGCGTACAGGATGAAAGGAAGCGCTGCAGGCAACGACGGAGGAAAACCTGAGGATGGAGAGGGGGGGGAGTAGATGTAAAGGAGGAGCACAAGGGAACATAGAGGAAAAACAAACATCAGATAAAGCACAGAGAGGTAAAATAAGCACCAGAGGAGGAGGAGGAGGAGGAGGAGGAGGAGGAGGAGGAGGAGGAGGAGGAGGAGGAGGAGGAGGAGGAGGAGGAGGAGGAGGAGGAGGAGGAGGAGGAGGAGGAGGAGGAGGAGGAGGAGGAGGAGGAGGAGGAGGAGGAGGAGGAGGAGGAGGAGGAGGAGGAAGAACAGAGGGGTGGTTGAGGAAGCAAGCTAATATCACTGCTTTTATTACGATCTTCAAGGAGAGAAAGGAGAGAGAAGCGGACGACGAGGTGGCCTTAAAGAAGAAGAAGAAGAAGAAGAAGAAGAAGAAGAAGAAGAAGAAGAAGAAGAAGAAGAAGAAGGAAGAAGAAGAAGAAGAAGAAGAAGAAGAAGAAGAAGAAGAAGAAGAAGAAGAAGAAGAAGAAAAGAAGAAGAAGAAGAAGAACAAGAACAAGAACAAGAACAAGAACAAGAACAAGAAGAAGAAGAAGAAGAAGAAGAAGAAGAAGAAGAAGAAGAAGAAGAAGAAGAAGAAGAAGAAGAAGAAGAAGAAGAAGAAGAAGAAGAAGAAGAAGAAGAAGAAGAAGAAGAAGAAGAAGAAGAAGAAGAAGAAGAAGAAGAAGAAGAAGAAGAAGAAGAAGAAGAAGAAGAAGAAGAAGAAAATGATAATGATGATGATGATGATGATAATGAAGATGATGAAGAAGAAAAAACAGAAAAGTAAAGGAGGAGGACCAAGGGTGTGTACGAGGGAAGAACCTGTCAACCACCACATTCCTTCTTTTCTTTATAAACTCCTAGAGAAACAACTCATTACCCATCCTTGTCCCTCATTGTCTTTCCTTCACTCCCTCACTGTCACTCACTCATACTCTCATATCCATCACTCCCACATATTCCCTAGAAAAAAATGTGACAACCCTATCTTAATTTCTATCCCTTATACGCCCACACCTACACCTACACACCTGCAAGACAATTAGACACACCTGAGGACACACAAACCTTGATTTATTTTAAGATTACAATAACTTATACTTCCTTATACTCTCCCACACACCTGACACTCCCTATGCTCCCCACACCACACCTACACCTACACACCTGCAAGACAATTAGACACACCTGAGGACACGCAAACCTTGATTTATTTTAAGGTAACAATAACTTATACTTCCTTATACTCTCCCACACCTGACACACCCTCTATACTCCCTCACACCTACACCTACACCTACACACCTGCAAGATGATTAGACACACCTGGGGACACACAAACAAACCTCAATATATTCAAGGATAACAATATTTTCCCTTTCTTTCTCTCTATTTCTTCAAATTCTTTCTTTGCCGTGTCCTTCTTCCTCTCATTTCTCCTCCTCCTCCTCTTTCTCCTTCTTCTTCTACTTCTTCATCTTCTTCTTCCCTCCCTTCCTTTCCTCCTTGCTGCTCCGTAATTAGTTTCATAATGTAGTTATTTTATATTATCATAAATTTTCATTCATTGGTTTGCGTCTGCATTTACCGTCAAATATACTGCCGGAATTGGAGGAAGAGGAGGAGAAAGAGGACGGGGAGAGGAAAGGAGAGGAAAGAAGGGGAAGAAAGGAGAGGAGAGGAGAGGAAAGAGAGGAAATAGAAGAGGAGAGGAGAGGAGAGGAGAGAAAAGCAAAGGAAATGAGAAATCAAGAGAGAGAATAAAGAGAGACAAAGAGAGAAGAGAAAAGAAAAGAAGAGAAGAGGAGAAAGGAGTGAAATAAGTAGAGAAAAGATTGAAGGAAACATGGAGAGAGAAACAAAATCAAGATCATGATGGAGGAGGAGGAAGAGGAGGAGGAAGAGCTCTTCGTCTCGCGGTCTCGTTTATAATCCACCTCATTTGGAATGAAGTTTTGCTGTGACTCCTCAGACCGCTAATGGTTCCTCCCTCCACCTCCCTCCACGTCCTTTCACCTTACTCCACCTTCTTACCTCCACTACTCCACTCTTTCTTTCTTTTTTTATTTACCTGAACCCTTCTCTTCCTCCTTTTCCTCCTCCTCCTTCTTCTCCTCCTCCATCTTCCGTTCATTTCTAGTATTTCCATTAAAGATATTTCTATATTTTTAATCTCCCTCACTAATTGTTCACTGATACACTCCTCTTATTCTCCTCCTCCTCCCTCTCCTCCTTTTTCTTCTCCACTTCCTCCTCCTCTAGCTTTCATCATTAGTTCCTTAAAAAATATAATATGTTCTCCTTGTCTCTATACTTCAGCAATTACTTCTTTTCCTTCTATCCTTTTCACTTATTTCACTGCATCACAAATAAACACAAACACAGCTACCCCTTCTTATGTACATTTTTTTCTTTCTTTTTTTACAATTCTTTTTATTAAACCTTCCCACATTCTTATCCTTCCCTTTCTCTCATTTTCATTATCATCCTCCTTTCTCCTTATTTCAGTATTTATTTAATTTTCCCATTCCTTCTATTCCACTTCATTCAGATTTCTACTATCAATTTTCTCTTTCACATATCCAAGACAAAATAGGATAGGAGTACTTTAATTTTTTCTACTTTTTTTCCTTCCTTCTTGACTTTCTTCTTCAGTGATTTTTGTTGTCTTAGCTTTAATATTCTTCTCTCCTTTCTTCCTTTCTCTCTTCATACTCTTCTTAATTCTTTTCTTCCTTCCTTTCTCTTTTTTTTTTGTTTTTACCTTCCTTGAATAAGTGTCCCTTCCTCCTTTTCTTTATCTGGTGGACACAAGCACGGCAGGTCCCCGCGCCGTGTTAATCTCCCATTGCTGACGGGGGACTTAAGCAGATTTCATTTTAATTAACTTTGTTCACACCTGAATCCACTCTGTCCTCTCTCGAACTCTTGGAGCCTACTGGAGGGTTCTTGACGCCACTCTCTCTCTCTCTCTCTCTCTCTCTCTCTCTCTCTCTCTCTCTCTCTCTCTCTCTCTCTCTCTCTCTCTCTCTCTCTCTCTCTCTCTCTCTCTCTCTCTCTCTCTCTCTCTCTCTCTCTGCTTGTGTATATACGTAAGTACTTGTTTGTCTTACTATTACTGTCTTAATCCTGCTTTGTATTCAATTTGCATAATCATTACATCTTTATCTTCTTATATATTTCATTGTCTTTCCCTGTTTATCTATTTGCGATACACATTTGATAAAGAGACGTGCAGATGGAACTACACACACAATCTCATTCTCTCTCTCTCTCTCTCTCTCTCTCTCTCTCTCTCTCTCTCTCTCTCTCTCTCTCTCTCTCTCTCTCTCTCTCTCTCTCTCTCTCTCTCTCTCTATCTATCTATCTATCTATCTATCTATCTATCTATCTATCTATCTATCTATCAATCTATCTATCTCTGTCTCTCTCTCTCTGGTACTCGCTGCAATGTACTTCAGGCAAAAGGAACAAATGAAAGCAGGCAGTTCCCCGTAACACCCAGCCAGACGTTCTCGCCAGACAATCTCCAGCTAGATAAAGAACAGGTAACGTGCTCCAACTGTCCCTCCTGCTGTGACGAGAAAAGCTTTTGACCATTACATTTTGTTTTTAATCTTCGTTTTTCTTCTTTTTCTTATGTTTTTTAAAGTTGTTTTTCGTGCCTTTACGTGTTTTTATTTTCTTTTTGGTTCTTCTTCATCATAGTATCGTTTTACTAGTTTACGTTTATCTTTATTCATTTTATATTTTCTTCTTTGTCTTTTTATTGCTACTCTACAACTGTTACTCGAATTACATTGGGTAAATTAACATGTTCTTTACTGGTCATTTGAGTCAGCTAGACCTTTATGTTTACCTTCCTTTACTCAGATTGATAATATTTTACAGTTTAATCAAAGCTTCTAAAGATCATCAGGTCTGTTAATCTTTGTTTTTCCTTTGCGTTTTACTTAGATAGGATAATTTAACATGTTCTTTAATGGTCACGTGTGTCAGCTGGTTCTTTCTTCATCGTCTGTGGTCATTTATTTAGCTTTACATAGGAAAATACACATAGTTTAACCAAATCTTCTAAGGATCACTAATTAAGCTGAAGGTTGTTATTCCTTTGCCCTTTACTTAGTAGACAGGGTAAATTAACAGTTTTTTCAATGGGCACGTGAGTTAGTTAGCTGTTTTCTTCTTCTTATGTGTCCTTTACTCATCGTTTACTCATAGTTCAACCAAGACTAATAAGATCACGAAGTCTGCTAATGCTTGTTATTCCTGTGTGTTCCTTTACTCATGTGGATTTTAATGGTTTACTCAATAAGCTGGATTTTGTTCTACCTTTGTGTTCCTTTATTCACGTTGTCTCTATGAAGAACCTTGTCTTTCTTCGGCTCTTGGGTTCCTCGTAAGTCAATCTCGAAATGAAATGCAATACCCGCCAGGCAGATCATTGCTAGATTGATTCCTCTCCCCTTTTATCCTTTTCTTCTCTCTGATACGGAGGGAAACAAACAGTGGAGTGCTTCAGGGCATGAGCAAAGACGCGACCTATTTCGTTTCTCCCGCCAGTTTCAGTTTCCATCATAAGAGATTGTTTGTTTACTTTTTTTTGCTTATATTTTAGTTATTGTCTATTTTTCTGTCTGATATTTTCTTTTTCATGTCCTTTAGTTCATGTTCTGTTTTTTTTATTTTTTTGAAGTGGTGGTTTAATGTTTTTTTTACTAGGGTCACACACACACACACACACACACACACACACACACACACACACACACACACACACACACACACACACACACACACACACACACACACACACACACACACACACACACACACACACACACACACACACACACACACACACACACACACACACACACACACACACACACACACACACACACACACACACACACTGCTGATTCACCGTCCAATGAAGACTTAAACAGATACACAAAGTTTTCAGAGCCCTATATTTTTTTACATCCCTCTATCTTTTCCTTCTTTGTCCTTCTCCTCTCCCTCCTCCTCCTCCTCCTCCTCCTCCTCCTCCTCCTCCTCCTCCTCCTCCTCCTCCTCCTCCTCCTCCTCCTCCTCCTCCTCCTCCTCTTTCTCAATACATAAGCGTAATTTTACCAAAGCTCGATTTCTTCCTAAAAATGTGTATCTGTGTATTGTATTACCTTTTACTCTTTAGTTTATTAGCTTTATCGGTGACGTCTCTTCAGGAAATACTATCACAGCAACACAAAGCTTCACTAACCTCTTCAGTGCCAGGACGCATTTCATATTCACTCTGCTTATTATTAGATTTTATACAGTTTCAGAAACCATAGACGCTTCCTATTGTCGATAAAATGATCTAATGGTACACAAAACTCATGGTAAAAATGCGTCCTAATGATGTTAAGAGTACAGATTATTAAGTGCGTTTATTTTTCTCTATGTTAATTAATCGGTGTTATATTCCAATTGTTCCTTGACTTCCTTCTCTTCATTGTAGTAAGGAGGGCGAAAAGTAGAGAATTCCAAGTCCAATAAAGGTGAGGTAATTAAGTGGGTAGGTTAATTAGATAGGTGAGTTCTCATTTGTTTCTTTCACGTCACGCCATGTCACAGGAAAGTTCCCTCTCCTTTAAGTTAATTGCATTTTTCTTTTACCTTTATCAAGTGTTGTGAGGGAACAAGAGGGATATTACTGCAAGGGCGGATAATTGTACTCGTCATTCCCCTTCATCCTTTTCATTCTTGTTAATTTAAATATTCTTTAATTCTTACGCATCATTTGTCATTACCTTAACCTCTTCAGTTCTGAGACATATTTACTTTGAGATTTGGGTATGATTTGACGATTTTACTTACATTAGAAAAGGTTTATGGAGGTCAGAAGATTCATAAAAGAGTCTTCACTATTCTATTTCCCATTTCAAAAGTTACTGTATACAATCACCAAATAGTAACAAAAATTAATATGAAAAATGTGTCATGGTGCTCAAACGGATAGGTCTTTCCCATCTCCCCACATTCACTGAAAATTTACTCATGAATCCATAACTTTCAAATTCCAACCATCATTCATCCTCATTTCCATCTTATCTATCACAAACTTCACCAACTGTTCCTTATCCTCTCAAATTCTACCGTCACTCAACATTTGCCTATCACTATCACACACAGAGTACTAACATAGCAATTCTAACACGACAGTAACAAAACTATATGTACAAAATAAAACAAACTTCATCAAAACAAGAAAGACATTACGTATCCTGAACTTACACTAACAAAAAAAAAGGCATTAAATAGTGAAGCCAAACTGTAGTACCCAGAATAGGTCATATTTCAAAAAGGAAAAAAAATAATTATAAGAAAACTAAATTACACTAGACCACAACACGGTAAAGTTTAAGCAACCCGATATTTTGTAAGGAAATTATACAGGAGAGAGAGAGAGAGAGAGAGAGAGAGAGAGAGAGAGAGAGAGAGAGAGAGAGAGAGAGAGAGAGAGAGAGAGAGAAGAAATATAAGGAAATTTCACAACCACTAAGTAAACTTGGAATCTATCAGAGTAACCTAATGTAACGTTAGAATCTTGTGTGGTAGGTAGAAAAGAAAGAGAGTGGGAGAAGGAGAGGGAGAGACGGAAAGAAAGAGGAAGAGAATAAGAGGGAGAGGGAGGGCAAAGTACAAAGGGAGGATGTATTACTTAATGGTGAAGGTGAAGGCCGTGATAGAAGACTGCTTTTAGTGTGGTTAGGGATGGAGGGGAGGGAGAGGGCAACTAAAGGGTAAGGAAGGAAAAAAGAGTTCGTAAATTGGGACAAAAATAAGGAAAATTGTAATAGGTTAAGGATAAGAAAGCGAAGAAGAGTTAGTAAATACGAAGAAAATAGGAAAAATGTAATAAGTAAAGGATAGGGAAGAAAAAGAGGTATAGAACTAAAGATGAAGAAAAATAAGGGAAAAGGAGATAAGTTAAGAAACGCTTAAAGTAAAAATAAAAAAGGAATTAAGGGATTAGAGTGGAATTAGAAAAAAGAGAAGCAGGGAAAGGAGTGCAAGGGAGGAATGAGCTGAGGGAAAGGAAAGAAAATGAAGAGAAGAGGAGACACGGGAAAAAGAAACAAAATAGAAAGACAAATAAAAAAAAGCAAGATACTAGAAGCCAATGGAATGGAAGGCAAGTGCAAGAATGGAAGAAAAAAATAAAGGAAAGAACAGAAAAAAAAGCGAATAGCAAATAGACAAAATACTAAAAGGAACACAATAGAATATGAAAACAGAACAGCTACAGTAAATAAAAGATAGAGAAAGGACGAAAAAAACAAGGGAAAGGACAAAGTCGCAATAGCAATAGGTAAATTCCAGACAAAAATAAAACAACCATGAAAATATCTGGTAAACTCTACGGTATTCGGGACGCGCGTTTCACTACCATTCCACGAGAGAGAGAGAGAGAGAGAGAGAGAGAGAGAGAGAGAGAGAGAGAGAGAGAGAGAGAGAGAGAGAGAGAGAGAGAGAGAGAGAGAGAGAGAGAGAGAGAGAGAGAGAGAGAGAGAGAGAGAGAGAGAGAGAGAGAGAGAGAGAGAGAGAGAGAGAGAGAGAGAGAGAGAGAGAGAGAGAGAGAGAGAGAGAGAGAGAGAGAGAGAGAGAGAGAGAGAGAGAGAGAGAGAGAGAGAGAGAGAGAGAGAGAGAGAGAGAGAGAGAGAGAGAGAGAGAGAGAGAGAGAGAGAGAGGGAAGCCCCAAGAGTCTGAGTCTTAGGGAGAGCTGTGTTCCTGACAGTGCATTTGTGACAGCAGCATTATGGAGAATCCTGCACAAACATGTGTAATCATTAAAAAGCTAAAACTTAATAAAAATACAAAAATATGACAAAAAGAGCAGTGTGGTTAAGCCCACAACCTATCGCTCTTCTAACTTTCTTTCACCACTTCTCTTCTCACCCACTTTTTCTTTAGCTAGCTCTCTTGTTTTTCTTCTCCCCTTTAAAAGAGAGAGAGAGAGAGAGAGAGAGAGAGAGAGAGAGAGAGAGAGAGAGAGAGAGAGAGAGAGAGAGAGAGAGAGAGAGAGAGAGAGAGAGAGAGAGAGAGAGAGAGAGAGAGAGAGAGAGAGAGAGAGAGAGAGAGAGAGAGAGAGAGAGAGAGAGAGAGAGAGAGAGAGAGAGAGAGAGAGAGAGAGAGAGAGAGCCTAAACCCACACCACACACCCACCAATACCAAAACAAGCAGTGATAGAATAAAGAGTAAGAGGAAAAGACTGCTACAGGAACTGAAATTGACAGGCAGACACACCAACCACTACCGCCACAACCACCACCACCACCAAAGTACCTCCTTTTCACCTCTCCTTCCTCCGCTCACTTTTACTCTCTGATCTGCATTTGACGCTTTTGTTTTCGCTAAATGTCTCGCACCAGACACCAGCCAGCGCGTTCATGTTAGCTGAGAGTGGTGCCTGGAAAACCCTCATTCCAGACGTTAGCTTCACCCTCAATCTGGCGTGCTGGAATGCTGGGTTTGTGTTTCCAGGGCTTCCCGCATCCATAAAATGTGGAACTATGCTGAAAAGTTGGCCCTTCTACGAGCAAAACTACTTTTCTATTTGTTTTTCGACTTAAGTGTTGAGCGGGAGAGAGAGAAAGAGTGAGAGAGAGAGAGAGAGAGAGAGAGAGAGAGAGAGAGAGAGAGAGAGAGAGAGAGAGAGAGAGAGAGAGAGAGAGAGAGAGAGAGAGAGAGAGAGAGAGAGAGAGAGAGAGAGAGAGAGAGAGAGAGAGAGTCAACCAATTTACTTTCATTTACATATTCACTCTAGAGCTAAGATTGTATTTAGCCACTAAGTCTGATGGACCCTATCTTAGAAGCAAGGACTTATTGCATCTTAAAAATAACATCCACTTGAACTTCTTCTAGTAATAAATTCGACTCCCAACAGATTATTTCAACAATACAATATGTTACCCTGTTTCTAGAGTTCTGGATCTCGTTGAAAATGCGCAAAAAAACAGTTAGATTCTTGTTAGGTAGCGAGACATGAACTACAAGACTAGAAAACACCACGAGACTATCTGGACCAAGAAAAGAAGACACTGATTTATGTAACCTTACTTAACGCTCCTTCAGATGATTACCACCAATGCTACCACCACTACTACTACTTCCATGACTACCACTACTACTACTACCACCACCAACACTACCACCAATACTATCACCACCACTACCACACCCACCACAAAAAAGCAACACCATCAACACCACCAATACCTCCACCACCACTACTATTACCACCTCACTAACACCACCACCCGCAGCCCTACCATCACCACCACAAGCAACACCAGAAACACCACCATCGCCATCACTACTATCACCATCACCATCACGATCACTACCATTACCACTACTATCAGAACCTCACCACCACCACCACCACCACCACCACCACCACCACCAGCTGTCTCCCCTGATCGATTACCTTCACGTCAATAACACCAATCCAACTCGTCCTCAAGTGATAAAATGTAATAAAAACTTATGCCGATATCTCTTTTCATCTTCCTTTCATTTTTTTTCCAATATTGCCCTTTGTTTTTTTTTCTCCTAGTGTTTCTTTTCTTTTGTGTTCGATATCATTCTGGATGTTTTTTTTTTTTTCATTTTCTGATGTTTGATAGTGTTTTTTTTCTCTCATTATTTTCACCGGAATTTATGGGCTTTTTAGAGTACCTCCTATCTTAAAGTTCACCCATTAGGAAACCGTTGCCCCAAGTGAGGAAGTCCAACCTACACTCAGACCGTGGACAGGATTCGAACCCGTGCGCTTGGAGACCTCTAGGATCCCAAAGCACGCATGGTTCCACTGTACCACGGCGGTGGATGTTTTCTCTCAATTGTGTCTGTCAATCTACCCGCCTTTAATTTTCTCTTTGCGTAGGAACGAGTTTATGATTTATCTATTTTAATGTCAACCATTATGTTTAATTTTGCACATAAACGAGCTTAGAATTTTTTTTATTATCTTGCTCTTTTCTTCTTTTCTTGTTCTTCCTCTTCCTCCTCTTCCTACTACCACCATCACCGCCACCATCACCACCACCATCACCCCCACTATTTTTTCCTTGCCTTTAATTGTCAAGCATAATATTTCACTTTTGCATAGAAACAAGCTTTGAAATTTTTTTTTATTATTTTTCTTCTTTTCTTATTATTGCCCCTTCTCTTCCTCCTCTTCCTACTACTAGTACTACTACTATCATCACCATCACTATCACCACCATTAGCACCATCTTTTATTTCTTCCTTGCCTTTCATTTCAGCCATTGTATTCTACTTTTGCACATAAACGAGCTTGGAAACTTTTAATTATCTTGCTTTTTTTTATTGCTCCTCCTCTTCCTCCTCTTTCTACTACTACTACCACCACCATCAGTATCAACACCACCACTAACACTACCATTTACTTCTTCCTTGTCTTTCATTGTCAACCATTATATTTCACTTTTGCACATAAACGAGCTTAGAATCTTTTATTTACCTCCTTTTCCTCTTATTGCTCCCTCTCTTCCTTCTCTTCCTATTGCTACTACGACTACATCACTGTCACCACCACAATTAGCACTACCATTCACTTCTTCCTTGCCTTTCAACTATCTATCAGTCAGTCTTCTTCACGTAGATTTACCCAGCAACCCCCGTCCTCCAAGGAGTGACTCTCTAATCCTTCACCAGTTTCCTCCAATCCTAAAACCTTTGAACGAACTGTAACCAAAGAACCTTCCATTATTTCCTACCCATCACAAGGAAGGTTACCAAAGGACTCCACCATTCGTATCCTTTCTTCGCTTCGTAATCCGCAAGAAGGAGCTTCTCTGGATCTTTTTCTATTTCTTTAGAATATCCTTCACGAGATCCTTCGGTAAGACATTCGTTCCTAAGTTACACTCGTGAAGCTTCGATCATATGTCCATTTTTTTATTTTTTTATTTTCTTTCATACTTTTTTTCTCCATTTTCTTTCTACCTCTTCGTCTTTTCCATGTCTTCATTCATTCCTATGCCATTCTTTTCTCCCTTTTCTTTCAGCCTTTTCTTTTTTCCTCTCTTTTCTTTCTACCTCTTCGGCTTTTCCTTGTTTCCATTCGATCCTGTGCCATTCATCTCTCCTTTTTTAATCATACTTTCTTTTTTCCTCTTTTTTTTTCTTTTTACCTTTTTCTTCGTGTCCATGTTTTCATCTTCCATTCCAGGCCGTTTTTTTTTTTTCTTAATTTTGCCTCTTGATATGAATAGATGTTTTCAAGTTTCTCTATCTACAAATCTCTCTCTATGATGATACTTGATTTTTTATTTGATTTTTCGTGGTCCTTCACAGATAAATCGCATGACCATCGCAAATTTCCAAGTAGATTATAAACATTAATTCGTCTCCTTCAGTGGCAATAACAAAAATATTCAGCATTATCATTATCACAACCACAGTTACACTTAAATCTTATTGCTATAATTATTTGAACATGTGAGCGAATTACATCAGTCTCCCTTTAAATGTATTTCACAGACTAAACACGATTTAATTAGAGTTGCCTTGTCATATAATCTCTACTAAATTTGTCTATTTCTCGTACACATTCTCTCTCTCTCTCTCTCTCTCTCTCTCTCTCTCTCTCTCTCTCTCTCTCTCTCTCTCTCTCTCTCTCTCTCTCTCTAACTCTCTCTCTCTCTCTCTTCCTGCATAGTGATCTAAGAGTATACGAGTTTACCAATACCTCGACTTTTTCGTTCCCACACAGGCAAAGTCACAGGTGAAGTTTTACAATGGACAGCTTTTCCTTTTACCCTCCTCTCTTCCTATGACTTGACTCTCACACCTACACCAAAGTTTTAAAAGACTTCACAGGATCAAAGAATTGTTTTGCTTTCCTTTCCTTTATTTCCTCACCTTAAAATTGTTTGTTGTGTTTGTTTTCGTTTTGGTTTCTCGTTATTCTTCCTTTTCCATTATTTCACACCTTTGGCTTCCTGTATATGCGTAGCTAGACATACATACATGCATACAGACAGACAGATACACACACACACACACACACACACACACACACACACACACACACACACACAGAGACATACACATGCTATTTTTATGAACCCGTAGTTTAGTGGCTAATTATTGAAGGTTTCTGCATAATTAACAATTTTATTTTTGGTGCACACACACACACACACACACACACACACACACACACACACACACACACACACACACACACACACACACACACACACACACACACACACACACACACACACACACACACACACACACACACACACACACACACACACACACACACACACAAACACACACACACAAGCACACACACACACACATTTATTATTGACTCTCATTTACATACACAATTTTATAGGTCGATTATCTCTCTCTCTCTCTCTATGGACGCTATGGAACCGAAAAACTACAGACCCATATCACTTCTTCCAATTATCTCAAAAGTTCTTGAAAAGGTTATTGCTGCTCAACTCACCTCACACCTTGAAAGCAATCACCTCCTCAGTGATACGCAACATGGCTTCAGACCTAAGCTTTCTACAGAAAGCGCTCTGCTTACTCTGTCCAATTCACTATTCGATACTATTGACAGGAGAAACATTTCATTAGTAACGCTGTGTGACTTATCAAAAGCTTTCGACAGCGTTAATCATGAAATATTATTAAGGAAACTAAGAATGTTAAGAGTCGATTCCTTTTGGTTCCAAAGCTACCTTCTCAAAAGAACTCAGTCAGTCAAAATTGGTAAACATATTTCTAATAAACTTGAAGTTGCTTATGGTGTTCCTCAAGGATCAGTGCTCGGTCCAATATTGTTTTCTATATTTGTAAATGACCTCTCGCAGCACATCCCCGACTGCCAGGTCATACAGTACGCAGATGACACGCAGCTCATCCACACTGGAGAAGTAGCGAATATTCAAGATCTCGTTCACAGGGGAGAAGTGGCTCTGTCTCAAGCTAAGGCATATTTTCACATGAATGGTTTGCTGCTCAACACGACA
>NC_059275.1:8514984-8517484 GCF_017591435.1 Portunus trituberculatus
CAGAAAGAAATGTAGATACGAAGAATGAAAAGAAGAAAGATGAAAGAAGAAAATAAGGAAGGAATTCAAAACAAATAAAACTGAAAGAATAATCAAGCATGCACAGAGAAATAAAAAGAAAAGGTACTAAAAAAATACATAAAATTTGAGAGATGATAGTGAAGGTGATACGGAAAAGATAAGAAAGTTGTAAAAATAAGAAAAGAGGAAAGAAAAACACTGGATTTATCGGTTTTGCGAGGATATTTAGGGATGAAGGAGAGCAAAACAGAAGACTGACAGGAAGGAAGGAGGACACGAGGGAGAGAAGAAGGAAAGAAGGAGCTAAGAAAGGAGAGTGAAGGAAGAAAGTAGAGGCAAATAATAAAGAAAAAATGGGGAGAGAGAGAGAGAGAGAGAGAGAGAGAGAGAGAGAGAGAGAGAGAGAGAGAGAGAGAGAGAGAGAGAGAGAGAGAGAGAGAGAGAGAGAGAGAGAGAGAGAGAGAGAGAGAGAGAGAGAGAGAGAGAGAGAGAGAGAGAGAGAGAGAGAGAGAGAGAGAGAGAGAGAGAGAGAGAAGGGGGGAAAGGTTGTAAGAAGTTCGCCTTTGCAAACAGCCAAGTGAAGGACAGTAGGTATGCTGTTGTTTGTTTCTCCTTTGTATTCCTTTGGATTCCTCCTCCTCCTCTTCCTCTTCTTCCTCCTCCTCCTCCTCCTCCTCCTCCTCTTCCTCCTCATCCTCCACCTCCTCCATCATGTACTGATCCAAAACATACCTTACGTTACCTCCACCTTCTTCTCCTCCTCCTCCTCGTTCATCATAAACACACCCTGCCTTACCCTCCTCATCCTCCTCCCCAGTACTTCTCTCTTTCCCACTCCCACCTCCACCATCCGTTCATCAACTTGTCCATACGTCCCACCCCTACCTCCACCTCCCCTCCTCCCCTAACCTTCCCCAGCCCAATCACACCCAACAGAGCGAAGGAAACTCGTCAAACATCAGAAATTCACTAAGTTTTATTGACTCAACGGGGCTTCTTGAGATCGAGATGCGAGTAATAAAGGTTTTGAATAGCAATATAACGCTGGGATGAATGTGTGGAGAGAGAGAGAGAGAGAGAGAGAGAGAGAGAGAGAGAGAGAGAGAGAGAGAGAGAGAGAGAGAGAGAGAGAGAGAGAGAGAGAGAGAGAGAGAGAGAGAGAGAGAGAGAGAGAGAGAGAGAGAGAGAGAGAATGGCTTGAACTGACACAGAATGCAAATAGACTTGATAGAGAGGTCGAACACACTGCTGCTGCTTCTTTGTTTTGCTCCTCCTCCTCCTCCTCCTCCTCCTCATCCTCCTCCTCCTCCTCCTCCTCCTCCTCCTCCTCCTCCTTCTTTTCTTTAGTTTATTTCAGAGCATTTTACATTCTTTTGTTTGTGGATTTTGTTATTTTATTTAACATTTTATTCACTTTAACAATATTTTTATTAAGACAATTCTCTTTTTCGGTTGTGAATGTTTTTCTTTTCACTTTTCAAACAAGTCACTTTTTGTATGTTATTTATCTGTCTACTTACCATGCACTTGTTTATTTGTTTATTCATTTTAGAGGGGAGGATGGCAAGCAGGATTAATGCAAGAGTACGTTTCAATTTCATCATTATTCGTCTGCTTACCATTTTTCATTATTCACCAAATCATTCCTTTTTCTTTTTGTTTCGCTTGTCATTTTGCAACGCTCCTTAAGTCATCCTCACTTTCCTCCACTCACCTCCATCATTTCTGCCTGTCTTCTTCCACTCATCAATTCTTAAACACTTCTAAAACTCGTGCACTCATTCACCTAGTCATTCAGGCACACTCCCACTCCCACTCCCTCTCTCTCTCTCTCTCTCTCTCTCTCTCTCTCTCTCTCTCTCTCTCTATCTATCTCTCTCTCTCTCTCATCCACCATGCTCAAGTCAGAGTCCAAAGCTACATGTCTTCCCATACCCTTCCCACATGTTCCTCTTCCTGTCCTCCTTGTTCTCCTCTTCCTCTTTATATCCTCTCTCTCTCATCCTATTACTCCTCCTCCGCCTCCTTCATCTCCTTTCTACATTGTCCTCTTCCCTTACCACTGTTTCTCTTTCTTGTTCGTCCTCGTCTGTTTTCTTATCTCTTCGTGAAATGGAATGGTTTATGTTGTATTCAGTATGTATGACCAAATGGATATAGATGTTGAAATCCCTGAAACACACTCATGAGAAATATGTTATGTTGAGTTAGGTTAGGTTAGTTAGGTTAGGTTACGTCATATTACCTTAAATTCATTGTTCCTAGCCTAACCTAACCTGATCTTACCTAACCTAACCTAACCAATTCACTGTTGCAAACCTAACCTAAACCAAACCAACCTTATCACCTCAAGACATTTATTCATCCCTGTCTTTTGGCTAGTTCTTTCAGCACTGTAAGGGAACTGGCGACTGAGTGGGCCTTTTTATATATATATATTTTTGTCATCGTTTAAACTAGACTGGCGACAGAGTGGGCA
>NC_059275.1:8522484-8527484 GCF_017591435.1 Portunus trituberculatus
CAACCATTGCTTGTGTCTTCTCCGGCGCGAATGTCACTTGCCAGCGAGCACCCCACTCCTTTATCACTCGTAGCTGCTGATTGATGGCCTCAGCAGCCCGCCCACTGTCCTGGCGTGGATAGGTATAGGAGAGGGTGCAGTCATCAGCATAGGCCATGACTCCTGGCAGTAGCTGGAGAAGATCATCCACGTAGATATTCCACAGGAGTGGGCCAAGAATTGAACCCTGTGGCACTGATGCCTCCACAGGCAGGGACTCAGATGTTTGCCCGTTGACAACCACCTTGAGGCTTCTGTCCTGCAGGTAATTTCCCAAGAGTCGTAGCAAGCCACCCTGGATGCCTTTAGCACGAAGCTTTTCTAGTAATCCGTTGTGCCATACTTTATCAAAAGCTCCTGCTATGTCCAAAGCAACCACTATAGTGTCCTTGCCGTCGTCGAGGGCGTCCTGCCAATGCCTGGTGAGAAGCATCATTAGGTCGGAGGTTGACCTTCCAGGTCTGAACCCAAACTGTTGGTCTGAGAGGAGGGCATTGTCCTTGAGATGGCTACACACCACCTCTGCCACGACCCTCTCAAACACTTTACCCACCACTGACAACAGGGATATGGGTCTGTAGTTTTTGGGTCCGTCCTGAGCTTTTTGTGTACGGAACTACTGAGCCTCCTTCCACACTGAAGGCCAGACGTTTTCCCGTACACAAGTTGTGAAGACTTGGGTGAGAGGGGCAGCCAGTTCCTGGGAGCATCGCTTCAGCAGGTGCGGGCTGATGTCATCAGGGCCGGTGGCTTTCTGTGTGTCCAGCCCCGCAATAATCGCTTCACCTGCTGATGCGTCACCTCCACCATGGTGACAGTCTTCTCACATTGCTGGACCAGCTGAGGCGGTGGCTGCTGTGGATTCCCGACCTTCATTTTTCCAGCAAACAAGGAAGCCAGCAACTGTGCCCTCTCCTTACTGCTGGTGGCGACAGTACCGTCCTGCTTGCTGAGGGAGGGATGGATTCTTGGTGGCCAGTTCCTTGTTTGTCCTTAACAAGAGACCACCAAGTTTTGTTTCCTACGCCAGTGCCACACAGTTTCCGGCGCAGGCTTTCCTCCCACTTTTTTAAGGCCCACTTGCTGGTTACCACCATCCTCCTGCATGCAGCCCTGTGCAGGTCCTTGTTGCGCCGAGTCGGGTTCCTCTTGTAGCGGAGCCAGGCAGCATACTTTGCCTCGGCAGCAACACGGCAACGGTAGCCAAACCATGGCTGATCCGTCGATCTGGTGGTGTATTCCCTGTGTGGGACGTGGCGTCTCTGGAGGGCGAGAAGGTGAGAGGTGAGTGCAAGTGCTTCACTCTCTGCTCCTCCCTGTAGCAGAGTGGCCCATGGGTGTGGGTCAGGTCGCGGCGCAGGGAAGCCCAGTCTGCTTTGTTCCACAGCCAGATGGTGCGGGTGGTGGCCTCGTCCTGAGCCACGCCCACTTCCAGCTGTGTCAGTACAGCGTGATGGTCAGAGCTGCCCACGAGCCCCAGCTGATGACACTGAAGCTTGTCTTCCTGGTAGTCTGAGATGACAGGGTCTAATGTCCCTCCTCGTTCATGTGTGGGAAGGTGACATGATCTGTCAGACCCTGCACCTCCAGGAGATTCTCGTAGGCGTCTCTTTCCAGGTGGTGATTGAGATCCCCCACAATCAGCACGTGGCTGCAGCTGTGTGCCATCATCAGGTTGTCTAAGGTCTCAGTCAGGTACAGGAGTGAGTCAGGCCCTTGTCGCGGGGGGCGATACAGGGCACACAGCAGGAGGGCTGAGCGGTCTGCCAGCATTACTCGGAAGTACATCATCTCCATCATTGGAGGCGTGTCTATGTCGAGTAGCTGGGCCTGCATTCCTTCCTTGAAGCAGACAGCCACTCCACCTCCTGTTCGCTCCTGTCGGTCCCTCCTCACCCAGTGGGTGAAGCCCTGCATCCTGCCATACGTGGGCTCCACCTCACTGTTCAGCCATGTCTCGGTCACCACAACAACGTCTGCATTGTGTCGTTGCACACAGTTGTGGTATAAGTCTGCAAGGTTAGTCCGGAGACCACGGACGTTGCTAGAGACGACCTTTAGTTGGCGGCGGGGCAAGCTGGCTGTACCATGGTGAGGGATGGTAGTGAGCGAGGCCTGCTAGTCCGAGGTGGTGGTTAGGGTCCGCGGCCGACTGCTGGTACTGGTGAAGAGGAGTGGTCCACTGCCGCCCCTGGTTCTGATTCCAGATACCAGGCTGAGGAAGGAGTGGGCGAGGTTGTGGCAAGGACTGAAATGAAGTGAGGGGGTGGGCGGGCTGAGGCGCTGCAGGTGGGAAGGGTGTGGCTGTGTATCTTTCCACCGTAAGAAGCCGCTGTAGGAGACGCTCCTGACGTAAATCGTCAGTTCTGGCGTGGCAAGTAGCAGAAGTGTGTCCTTTCCGTGAGCAGTACTCACACACTTTTGCCTTGGCTCGCTTTTTGTGTCTGCTTGGTGGCCTGGTGAGTCCTCAGTCCTTCGCTGGACACCCTCCTCGCGTCCTGCTGCACTTCCTCTTAGATTTCTTTTTCTCCAATCTCCTGAAGTGGTCTGAGGAGAGGTTCGTGGGCGAACAGAGGCACCGCGATCTACTCCGTTCGCTGTGTTTATGGAGGAAGAGTCCCTGCTGCTCTGTGTGGCGGTAGACGTGGTAGTGAGTACCGAGCAGTCACTCTGTGTGGCAGAAGGAGTGACAGTGGACGCTGGGGAGGTGTCACAGTCGCTCTGTGTGGCGGTGGAAGCAGTGGAGGTAGGCGGAGCGGTGCTGACTGCCTGAGAGCGTGTGGCTACTTGCGTCTGGCGCTGTTTTGACGCTATCAGCCTGTCTGCTACTCTGAGAGCCGCAGCAAACACGTCTCTGTGCTGTATGATCAAGTCTCGGTCGTCCTGGAGGGACTTAATCACACAGTTTTGTTGAGAGGCTTCCTCAGTGAGCTTCTCAACTAGTGAAACTAGCTCTCTCTCTCTCTCTCTCTCTCTCTCTCTCACACACACACACACACACACACACACACACACACACACACACACACACACGTTCCTCAGCCCTCAGTAAATCTCTCTTCGTCTGCGGCAAAGATTCGTGGAAGCGGCGAAGTTTGGGAGAAATTCTGTCTAATTTAATGGAGAAGATAACTTGCCTCACACACTTTACCTCTCCCACTTCCCTACCCAACCCTCTCCCTCTCTCCCTCCTTAGAGTAGTTCTCACATACACATTCCTTCAATCCCTTCCCTTCCATTTTTTCCCTATAAGTAACTCTTCCTCTCACTTTGCCTCTCCTACTTCCTCACTCAATCCTCTCTCTCTCTTCCTTTCTAAGTTCTCAAACAGACTTTCCTTCAATCCATTCCCTTCCATTGTCCTTCCTGTAAGTAACTCTTCCTGTCATTTTACCTCCCCTATTTCCCCACTCAATCTTCTCACTCTCTTCCTTTCCCAGACTACCTTTCCCACATATATTCCTCTCCTTACATCCATTTGTTTTCATTTCTCTTCCTTTTCATTTCCTTATTCTATGTACTGTATTCTAACGTACAAGGATTAGACTATAGAGAAACTTTACTGCATCTCTCTGTCTCTCTAGCCAGTGTTCTTAAATCCTTCAACACTGAGAAGCACTATTACCTTGATTTTCAGGTGTAATTAAACGATTTTATTTGCATTAGGAATGGTCTATGAAGTTCAAAAGCTTAATGGCCTGAGTCGTTACTATTCTACTCCCATCATATGTTTCTGTAGGTGTGTAAAATCCCCAAATAGTAATCAGAATGAATATGAAAACGCGTCCTGGTATTGAAACCTTTTGGCTTCACGTAAAGACTGTTTTCAAAGGCCACATATGATCTTTAGAGTATTCATATATGTTTTCCATCTGTTTCTATATTTCCATTTCTGTTTTAAAGGTCAGTTTGAAATAATAAAAAAAGGTGAAAACATGTTATCAATTTTTATGTTGTGACTCTTATTTTAAAAGTAAAAGATTTGAAATATAGGAAGAGAAAGTGGTGGAAAAAAGTGTTAGGTTAGGGGAGGTTGTTGTTTTTTATCTGAAATTAGAAAGAGAGAGAAAAATGAAATGAGGTAAAAACATGGTCACTATCTATGTTGTGACTTCTATTTTTCAAGATGAACGATTTAAAAGAAAAAAAATGAAGGAAGAAAGAGAAAAAAAAGCGAAGAAATCACACCAATTTATTTACAGTAGATTCTAGTTACAGAAAAACAATATGTACAATAAATATACAAAAGAAAAGAAGAAAAAATGAAATAGGAGAGAAAAAAACAAGAGATCATATCAGTTTATTTACTGTAGATCTTAATTAGAGAAAAAACTATACAAACAATAAATACACACACAAAAAAATAAAGAAATAACAAACCAGGGGAGACAAATCTGTGTCCACGCACGTACCCTTCCCCTTCCCGCATCAAGCCAAAGGAAGAGAATATAAGAAGTTTTTCCGCGGGTCTTCGTGGGTTTGGGTAAAGTTAAAATCAAATTCTTCTCCACGGCGCTGCTCTCTGGGGTAATTTGGCGTCCCTCAGAGCGGCCAGGAGTGCGACTGTGCGTGTTTTAAGGCTGGAGAGTCTGCCTGGCGGGTTGTGAGGTGGAAGGATCATTGATGGGTTGTATACGTATTCTTTATTAGTAGCAATGGAGGGAAACGACACTTAAGATACGGAAGATGGTGAATACAGAAAGGCAGACACTGACGATTTATAAAGGTTGACTAAATAATATTGGTGATGGATGTTCTATATGTACTCTCTACCATACGCGGTGGAGGAAAAATGAGACTAAAGACAAAGATGGAAACAGGTAGATACTGGAGATGATAAAGACAATGGTTGACTAAATAATCTTGATGTCCTATACGTACTCTCTACTATACGCGGTGGAGGGAAATGAGAGTAAAGATGCAGAACACGGTAAATGCAGAAAAGCAAGCACTGATGATAA
>NC_059275.1:8532484-8542484 GCF_017591435.1 Portunus trituberculatus
CCAACTACCACTATTACAAACTACCATCATTAACCAGGGAATTTATTAACCACCATCACTATCACCACCACCACTACCACCACCAACACCACCAACACCACCAGCATAACCATCACCTCCAGACTGGCGCCATTGCCATCACCACCACTTCCATTGCTATCACCACTGGCGCGTCTGTCATTTGTGTGCTGCACCAGGAACGGATTCAGACCAGGAGGAGGAGGAGGAGGAGGAGGAGGAGAAGGAGGAGGAGGAGGAGGAGGAGGAATACAAAGAAATGCAAAGGAATACAAAAAAAGCCAAACTGCAGCAGACTTGTTGGTCCCTTCAAGGCTGCTTGGTAACTACTTCTAACTATCTATAGGGAAGAGAGACAGGACAGTACAAGAAAAGGCTTCTCTCCTTCCTTTTACCTTCCTTCAGAGTAAACCAGTAACTCTTTTCCCTTCCCTTACTTTTTTATCTCCCTTATTCTCATTTCAGTTAATGTGGAGTCAAGATAAATATAGATGAATGTAGATGAATATATATGAATGAGTAAAACAGTAAACTACCCTTGTCTTTTTCCTCTTCCTTTACCTTCTCTTCCTTCACCTTCCCTCCTTCATAGTAAACTAGTAACATCACTTCAATTAATAAGTAGATGAATGAGTAAAACAGCAAACCATCCTTGTCTTTTCTCTTCTTCCTTTACCTTCCTCTTCCTCTACCTTCCCTCTTTCATAGCAAACCAACAACTTCACACCTTTCACTTCAATTACTCAACTCAACACTTCAAGCACTCACACACGCAACACTTCACACTCTGTCCCTGCAATACACGAACACTGTCTCCACCTCACATTTTTCACTTCAATTACTCACCTCAACACTTCAACCGCTCACACACGCAACACTTCCCACTCCGTCCCCGCAATACACGTACACTCACTCCATCCCAACGCTCTCCATCGCAACGCACTTTTACTAACCAGTCACACAATGCTAGTCATTTAAACACATTTCCAGCCTGTCAGAATCCTGGGTCTGTGTCCGCGTGGCTTTCAAAATATATGTCAGAATCACTGTGCTTGTTTATCTATTCATTTATTTGATTAATTTCTTTTTTTTTTTTTTTTTGCCGATGTCCTCGCTTCATATTCACCTGCACTCAATAATACGCTCAGTTGCACATTCACTCATTTTCTAATTTGTTTATTTTTATTCATTTTTATTCACGTTTATTCATTACAACACGCCCTCTTTTCAAATCATAATGTCCTGCTTTTTTGGTTAATTCTCTCTGACTTTTCTCTACAGTTATTTTCTCTCTCTCTCTCTCTCTCTCTCTCTCTCTCTCTCTCTCTCTCTCTCTCTCTCTCTCTCTCTCTCTCTCTCTCTCTCTCTCTCTCTCTCTCTCTCTCTCTCTCTCTCTCTCTCTCTCTCTCTCTGTAGTCCAGTGTTCGCAAAAAGCACCTCACTATTTCCCTCTTTTCCTCTCTTTTTGCCTTTATTTTCCGTTATTCTCACCTCCCCTCGCTTCACCTTCTCTCACCCTCGCCCCGCCCCACTTCACTTCCCCTCAACTCGCCCCGCCTTTTTCCCCTCGCCCCGCCCTTCCTCTTCCCCTCTCCCAAGTCCGGCCTCGCTTCCTCCTCTCATCCAGCCCGCCCCGTCTTTTTCCCCTCGCCCATCCCGCCTTCTCCCTTCAACCCGTCCTACATACCTTTTCCTCTCCCTATGCCCCATCTCGCCTTCTCCCCTCATCGTGCCCCATCTCGTACTCTCACCCAGCCCCGCCCCTTCTTTTCCCCTCACCTCACCCCTCCTTTTCCCCTCGCCCCGCCCCACCTCCTCCCCTCGATCTTATCCAATTACCCGCTTGAAGTCCAAAAGAGCAGGCGAAGGAAAAAAGCAATATTAGGGCTTTCCGTTTTCTTACCTTCCTATTCCTTCCCCTCACCGCGTCATCACCGCTTTGGAGTCTCCTTCCCTCCTCCTCCTCTTCCTCTTCCTCCTCCTCCTTCTCCTCCTCCTCTTCCTTTTTCTTCTACCCCTCCACCTCCTCCCCCTCCTCCTCCTCGTCCTTCTTCTTGCTCATCTTCATACAGTTTCCAGCCTTAGATCTATTCCATCTTCTCCCAAAACAGGTCTTCATCTTCCTCCTCCTCCTCCTCCTCCTCCTCCTCCTCCTCCTCCTCCTCCTCCTCCTCCTCCTCCTCCTCCTCCTCCTCCTAGACTCTCACCAAATATTTACTCCAGCGACAATAACTGAAGGCGACCCACTTGTTCCTCTCCTGGACTCTCCCTTTGGCCAACATACGATCACTTGAGACACACACACACACACACACACACACACACACACACACACACACACACACACACACACACACACACATATACAGGTACAGGTGAGTCATGAGTTAGTTTATTTGTTCACTTAAGACGATTGATAAACAGTGAGAGAGAGAGAGAGAGAGAGAGAGAGAGAGAGAGAGAGAGAGAGAGAGAGAGAGAGAGAGAGAGAGAGAGAGAGAGAGAGAGAGAGAGAGAGAGAGAGAGAGAGAGAGAGAGAGAGAGAGAGAGAGAGAGAGAGAGAGAGAGAGAGAGAGAGAGAGAGAGAGAGAGAGAGAGAGAGAGAGAGAGAGAGAGAACCCTTTTTCTACCCTCTGCAACACCTCGCAATATTCAAAGAACTTTACATAATACTTTAAGGCAACAACATGAAAAATACGATTCAAAAGAGATATTCCTTTTTCTAGCTAATATGAAGCTCAAGGAGGCCGTTGTACAAAAGATAGTGCCTCGGAATGGCTTGTAATTGAAGAAAACTGCATCAAACTGTTTCAAGACATTTGTTTCAAGACATTTGTCCAAGATTTTTGGCTAACTCTTCTTATTTTTTAACCCTTCTGTGCTGGGACGCATTTTTACCTTTATTTTTGTGATTAGACCATTTTATTGACATTAGGAAGGATCTGTGGAGGTCAGAAGATTGATGGCCACAGTCTTCACTATTTTAATTCCCACATAAGTTTTTGAAGTTGTATAAGATCACCAACTAGTAACCAGAACGAATATGGAAACACGTCCTAGTACTTAAGTGATTAAGGGAACTGGCAATCAAGTAGGTCTTTTCAAATATACTTTTGTTGCCCTTGGCCAGCTTCCTTCTTGCATATATAAATAGCAGTGAGAGTTATTACAGATGAGAGTTCCAGTGTTTACTTAGGAGAGATGAGAGAGAGAAGTCCTAACATGGAATAATTTGATAGAGTTTAACGTTCCAGTGGTAGGAGCGATGAGAGGGAAGTCCAAACTAACCTAACCTAACATAACACTCATATTTCCTCTCGGCATTAATAGCGGGGAAAGGAAAGGATGTATGGAGTTGAAATGAAGTGAAAGACGAGAGCAATGGAAACGATATCTTGAGTGTATCTTCTTTGGATTACCTGGAATGAAGGAGAGGAAAAACAAATCCTAAATGAAGAAAAGATGGATAAAAGTAAGACCATATAAGCAGTAAAGAAAAAAATATGCATACAACAAAAAAAAGCTTTAAATACGAAAAAAAAAATTCATGAAAAACAATGATAACACGTGCTGAGAAAAGATTATTTGAAATGAAAAAGAGGGAAATCAAATCCTGAATGAAGAAAAGATACATAACAAGTAATATCATAAGCAGTAAAAAAAAATATTTATACGTGAAGAAGAAAAAAAATGTTTCAGATGAAAGAAAACAATAATAACAACGATACTACGTGCTGAGATAGGATTACTTGAAATGAAAAAAGAGGAAAATCAGTCCTGAATGAAGAAAAGATAAATAAAAGAAAGTAAAAAAAATGAAATAAAATACGTAAACGAGAGAAAAAAAAAAGCTTCAGATACTACCAAACACAATAACAACAATGATAACACGTGCTTGAAATGAAAATGAAGGAAATCAAATCTTGAATGAAGAATAGATAGATAAGAAGCAAGACCATAAAACAGTAAAGAAAAAATATATAGACGTAAACAAGAAGAAAAAGAACTTCAAATACTAACAAACACAATAATAACAACGATAACACGGGCTGAGAAACACAAAAGAAAGAAATACTGAAGGAATGTCATAAACAGTTAACAAGACGAGAAAAGAGAGAAAAAAACAACTACCCGGAATATCAAACAGTGAAAAGATAAATATACATGAAAGAAAAGAAGACAATAGTTGCCAGAGTGAATGACAAAGTGAGTTACTTGGCTAAGGAGAGAAGAAGTGTGTGAGAGTGGGAGAGTGTGTGAGTGTGAGTGTGGGAGTGTAGGAGTGCAAAAAAATGACAAAGAGGAATGCCCAGAAAGGTGGAAATTAAATACCGTATAATTTTTCTTTCTTCCTCACAATGATAATATGTAGAGGTGAAAAAAGATGAAATTCCGAGAGAGAGAGAGAGAGAGAGAGAGAGAGAGAGAGAGAGAGAGAGAGAGAGAGAGAGAGAGAGAGAGAGAGAGAGAGAGAGAGAGAGAGAGAGAGAGAGAGAGAGAGAGAGAGAGAGAGAGAGAGAGAGAGAGAGAGAGAGAAAATCATTACACATCTCCTAAAAATACACACATGGACAACCATTCTGTATTTCAAAAAAGCAAAAAAAAAGAAAAAAAGAAAAGAAAAACACTTGAAAAAAACTAAACTGCGTGTGAATTCTTGTTTTATGTAGATTTTTTTATCGTTTCCAAAATTTTTCCTTGTTTTTCTTTTCACTGTTTTTGGAAGCATGGTAGGTAAAGGATTTAAAGAAAACAAATTTGATAGGGAGGGAAAAATTTTCGATCCAATTAAAAGGCGGACATATTGCGCGGGACACTGTTTTCATTTTTGTCCTTGAGAGAGAGAGAGAGAGAGAGAGAGAGAGAGAGAGAGAGAGAGAGAGAGAGAGAGAGAGAGAGAGAGAGAGAGAGAGAGAGAGAGAGAGAGAGAGAGAGAGAGAGAGAGAGAGAGAGAGAGAGAGAGAGAGAGAGAGAGAGAGAGAGAGAGAGAGAGAGAGAGAGAGAGAGAGAGAGAGAGAGCCCTTCTCATCTTTTCTTCTCCTTTTCTGACTTCCTCCTTCTTGTAATTCTTCAGAGAGAGAGAGAGAGAGAGAGAGAGAGAGAGAGAGAGAGAGAGAGAGAGAGAGAGAGAGAGAGAGAGAGAGAGAGAGAGAGAGAGAGAGAGAGAGAGAGAGAGAGAGAGAGAGAGAGAGAGAGAGAGAGAGAGAGAGAGAGAGAGAGAGAGAGAGAGAGCATAGGTAGTTTGAATAAGTTAACAGTAGGACAGTTGTGGGAAAGAGGAGAGGGATGAGGGGAAAAAGTAAGTACTGGAGAGAGGAAAGCAGATATAGTGAGAGGGAACAAAAGAGGGGAAAGCTGGAGTATGGAGGTAACAAGAGAGAGGAAAGGGGAGAGGTTGGTGGTAGGAGAGAGATGAGGGAAAGAGGTAGGTATTGGAGGGAGGAGGGGACGAAAAAAGGGAAAGCTGTAAGTGAGGAAAAGAGGGGAGGTGACAAGGTAGAGTTGAGGGGAGAGATGGATAGTAGGACAGAGATGAGGGAAGAGGAGAGGATACAAATAAAGGGGAAAGATGGAGGTAGGAAAGTAGGAAAGGGGAAAGGATAGGAACACAAAAATGGGAAAGATGGAGATAGGGAGAGGTGGGGAAGTAACAAGGTAGAGTCGAGGGGAGAGGTAGTTAGAGGGTGAGAGGGAGATGGGAAAGGACTGAGGGGAGCGCTGCTGCTGGTGCGGACAGAGGCGAAGGGAAGAAATACAAGATAAAAACTCGTACAATACTCAGATGTTGTCACCGCCAGCGATACTTGTGAGGGGAAGTATTGGCACCACTGGCAGCCCTCATTGATCCTCTGGCACTCCCGCCGCCACGATTAACCCAGCAAAACATTCAGTGCCTCATACTTCACTATTATTGTTTCGCAGCCTAAATAAGGAAATCATATTAAGTAAAAGAAAGAAAATGTCATGAAAATCAGAGCAGCAATAAGCAACACGTCATTATAATGGTTGGGTTGAGTTAGGTTGGGTTGGCTTGGATTGGGTTGGGTTAGGTTAGACTAGGTTATGTTAGGTTAGGTTAGGTTAGGTTAGGTTAGGTTGGGTTGGGATGGTTTGTGTTGGATTGGGTTGGATTGGGTTGGGTTGGGTTAGGTTAGGTTGGGTTGGGTTGGGTTGGGATGGGTTGTGTTGGATTGTGTTGGGTTGGGTTGGGTTGGGTTGAGTTGGGTTGGGTTAGGTTAGGTTAGGTTGGGTTGGGATGGGTTGTGTTGGATTGGGTTTGGTTTGGTTGGGTTGGGTTGGGTTGGGTTGGGTTGGGTTGGGTTAGGTTAGGTTAGGTTGGGCTGGGATGGGTTGTGTTGGATTGGGTTGGGTTGGGTTGGGTTGGGTTGGGTTGGGTTAGGTTAGGTTAGGTTAGGTTATTAAGGTTAAGTTGAGTTAGGTTGGGATAGTTTACATTAGGTTAGGTAATTTACAAAGCACGCCTGAGGTTACGTTAAGTTAGGTTATAGATGGTGTTGGTTAAGTTAGGTTATATTCCTTTAGTTTAGGTTAGAATTATCTAAATTTAAGTCAGGTTAGATTAGGTTAGGTTAGGTAGCAGAGAAACACTTCTCAGGTTACGTTAGATAGCTAAGTTATAGGTGGCGTTGGTTAAGTTAGCTTACATTGCTTTGGGTTAAGTTAGGATAGTTTAAGTTAGGTTAGGTTAGGTAACTTAGACACCTCTGAGATTAAGTTAGATCGGTAAGTTATAGATCACGCTGGTTAAGTTAGGTTACATTGCTTTTAGATTAGGTAAGGATAATAAGTAATGTGAGGTTAGGTAACATGGACACGTCATCGGTAATTCAACACAAACATTCACCCCCATTGATCACTTTAGGTCAGATTAGATAAGGCAATAAAACGTCATGGATAAATGGAACAAATCATCGTGTGTCGCGCCTCCGTCTCCCTGATCCGCGTGTCGTGAGCGGCAAGGCGAAACAAAAGCCGACCATTATGAAACTGAATGAGAAATTAGGGAAACACAAATCCTCTTTTACCGATAACCAAAGGAACCCTCATTGCAATTCGTGTTTGTTTCCTTAATGTTAACGCCTTGCCCTCCCCCAACCTCTCTCTCTCTCTCTCTCTCTCTCTCTCTCTCTCTCTCTCTCTCTCTCTCTCTCTCTCTCTCTCTCTCTCTCTCTCTCTCTCTCTCTCTCTCTCTCTCTCTCTCTCTCTCTCTCTCTCTCTCTCTCTCTCTTCTTCCATGTTTTTTCTTCACTTATTACTTTCCTTCTTCTTTTTTCAGTCTCATCTCCTCCTTCCTTCCTTCCTTCCTTCCTTTCAGTCGCTTTTAATCCATTTTTCTTCCTCTCTTTTTAACATTCTGCCCATTCCTCGCTTTTACCTCCAATTGTGCTTCTTCCTTTCTTCCTTCTTAGCTTTCCTCCTCTTCCTCCTGTTCTTTCTCCTCCTCCTTCTCCTCCTCCTCCTTCCCTCTCGCTAAATTTCAAGCAATATTTGTTGATGGAAGAAAGTAGAGGGAAGTGAGGCCAAACGAAGACTCCCTCTCCTCTCTCTCTCTCTCTCTCTCTCTCTCTCTCTCTCTCTCTCTCTCTCTCTCTCTCTCTCTAACCAAAATACCACACCTACCAAATCCATATTACCTTTTTAACCCAAGACCTTCAATGCACGTTCGAGATTTTTTTTCTTTCTTTTTTCTTTTTCTCCTCCAATTCTTTCATCTTTGCGCGACGTGCGGATGTGTGAGCGGAGATTTGGCCCGAAATGGCAGGAAGAGAGGAAGAGAGTGGCGAGGGAGAGGAGGAGGAGGAGGAGGAGGAGGAGGAGGAGTAGGAGGTGTACGAGATGAAGGGAGACAAGGGTGAGGGGGAGATGAAAGAAGAAAGATAAAGGGGTAGGAAAGTAATGGGGTGGAGAAAGAAGAGGAAGAGGAGGAGGAGGAGGAGGAGGAGGAGGAATTGAAAGAAGAAACAGAAAGGGTAAGAAAGTAAAAGGATTATAGAAAGAGAGGGAATTGAAGGGAAAATAGGAAGGAGAGATGAGGAAAGAGAGGAAAGGATATGAAAATAAGAAAGAAGAGAAAAGTAAAGAACAACACAGAATAAAAAAGATAAAAAGGGATAAAAAGAACAAAAGGGATAAAATAAAAAGAATGAGAGAAGAGAGAGAGAGAGAGAGAGAGAGAGAGAGAGAGAGAGAGAGAGAGAGAGAGAGAGAGAGAGAGAGAGAGAGAGAGAGAGAGAGAGAGAGAGAGAGAGAGAGAGAGAGAGAGAGAGAGAGAGAGAGAGAGAGAGAGAGAGAGAGAGAGAGAGAGAGAGAGAGAGAGAGAGAGAGAGAGAGAGAGAGAGAGAGAGAGAGAGAGAGAGAGAGAGAGAGAGAGAGAGAGAGAGAGAGAGAGAGAGAGAGAGAGAGAGAGAGAGAGAGAGAGAGAGGAAAAATGAAGGTCGGGAATCCACAGCAGCCACCGCCTCAGCTGGTCCAGCAATGTGAGAAGACTGTCACCATGGTGGAGGTGACGCATCAGCAGGTGAAGCGATTATTGCGGGGGCTGGACACACAGAAAGCCACCGGCCCTGATGACATCAGCCCGCACCTGCTGAAGCGATGCTCCCAGGAACTGGCTGCCCCTCTCACCCAAGTTCACAACTTGTGTACGGGAAAACGTCTGGCCTTCAGTGTGGAAGGAGGCTCGAGTAGTTCCTGCACACAAAAAGCTCCAGGACGGACCCAAAAAACTACAGACCCATATCCCTGTTGTCAGTGGTGGGTAAAGTGTTTGAGAGGGTCGTGGCAGAGGTGGTGTGTAGCCATCTCAAGGACAATGCCCTCCTCTCAGACCAACAGTTTGGGTTCAGACCTGGAAGGTCAACCTCCGACCTAATGATGCTTCTCACCAGGCATTGGCAGGACGCCCTCGACGACGGCAAGGACACTATAGTGGTTGCTTTGGACATAGCAGGAGCTTTTGATAAAGTATGGCACAACGGATTACTAGAAAAGCTTCGTGCTAAAGGCATCCAGGGTGGCTTGCTACGACTCTTGGGAAATTACCTGCAGGACAGAAGCCTCAAGGTGGTTGTCAACGGGCAAACATCTGAGTCCCTGCCTGTGGAGGCATCAGTGCCACAGGGTTCAATTCTTGGCCCACTCCTGTGGAATATCTACGTGGATGATCTTCTCCAGCTACTGCCAGGAGTCATGGCCTATGCTGATGACTGCACCCTCTCCTATACCTATCCACGCCAGGACAGTGGGCGGGCTGCTGAGGCCATCAATCAGCAGCTACGAGTGATAAAGGAGTGGGGTGCTCGCTGGCAAGTGACATTCGCGCCGGAGAAGACACAAGCAATGGTTGTCTCTCGGTCCCCAGCCGCCATGGCAGCAATGGCAGGAAAGTTGTCTTTGGCGCTGCTGCTCTCCCACTCCAAGATGACGTCAAGATACTTGGAGTGGAGGTGGATCGAGGGCTGAGGTTTGACAGGCATGTCAAAACCATTGCCAAGAAAGCCTCTCACAGGATCTCCGCTCTCAGAAGGATCGCCAGTTTCCTCGACAGGAAGGGAGACTGCTGCTGTACAAGGCACAGGTGCGGCCCCACCTTGAATACGCAGCTCTCTCCTGGATGTCCTGTGCCGCCACACACAGAAGGAGACTGGACAGCATCCAACGCCGCGCCATACGGCTAGTAGATGCTGCACTACCACCTCACCCAGAGCCTGAGCGTCCCTTGATTCACTGGAACACCGCAGAGACGTGGCGGCGATCGTAGTGTTCCATAAGGCACAGGTGCAAAGAGTGCCACATCTGGCAGGGCTGCGTCATCCTCTAAGAGTCACCGCACGGAGCACGAGAACGGTGCTCAATGGTGGTGACGCCGTAGAGGTGCCGCGATCCCACGGGTGTCAGCATCAACGCACCTTCGCAGGACGCGTCTCCAGGATGTGGAACTTGTTCACGGCCGCGGTGCCTC